>NC_056734.1:892958380-892960880 GCF_019279795.1 Protopterus annectens
GCATTAGGTCGGGATAAATTGAGTCCTTTGATGAGCAGTTCTTTAGTACCAGGTCTAAGTTTGTGGTGGAGAGGTTGAAAACTGTGTTGTGGTTGTTTACTCCTCCTCTGGCATTCTGTGCGTGGTTCAGGTTTAGTATCTCTGGTTCCTTTGTTGTTTGTTGGTGGATGATTTTGTTCGTCGGTAGTTGGATCTCTTTGCTGTGTTTGGTGGTCTGCCTCTTTGTGGTTTGGGGGTCGGATCCGGGGGTTGAGAGTCCATGTCTAAAAGAGACTGTTGTTGGTGGCGGGGAGCTCCGATGTTGGTATTGCGCGGTGGTGTGGTCCTTTGATTGTTAGGTGGTGGCAGTGGTGGCTGCGCTCGGTTGTCCTTTCTTGTTGGGTTGGGTGGAGGTTCGTTCCTGCTTCTGGTGTTGCTGGTAGCTTCTCTGGCTGGAGCGCTAGTGTGCGCAAGTGTTTTTTTAGGGATAGCGCCTGTGTGGGTTCTGTCGTCTGTGTCCTTTGTGGGAGTTTGGCGCGGATTAGATTCCTTTGGTTCATCAGTGGACGAGTCACTGCTGGTGTATTCCGGGTCTCTTCTGGCGGTGGCAGTGTTGTCTTGGCGGGTTCTGTTGGGGTTCAGTGGATACGCAGTTTTATTCTGGTATTGTTGCCAGTCCCAGAATAGTTTCTTCTTCTTTCTTTGAGTGATGAGGGACACATGTTTGGCTATGTTGGTACTGATCTTGTACCAGTCTAGCCTGAGTAGATTAAAACAAGGATGTTGGGTTACTGTTTCATTGATCCCTGTTATTTGTTCTTTGAGGTCTTTAAGCTTTTTGGTGTTGTGCTTGATGAGCACTTGCAGGCTTTGTAGTCCTGCGTTGTTGAAAATCTTGCATAGTGTATCATAGGTTTCCCCATCGTCTTGAAATTCGTTGGGGAATTTGAATATCCGCAAGCCTTTGGGTACAATTTCTAGGCTAATGCATTTTGTTAGGTAGAAATTGTTAAGTTCGATAGTTTTATAGTTTTTGATTAGTTTCTCTAGTTTGGAAATCAGGAATTGGCAGTCCGAGATGGTGAGTCTGGCATCGTTGCTCGTATTGTTGTCAGATCCTGTCCTGTTTTGTTTTGTTGGTTGGAAGTTGGTGAAGGGGTCAGTGTTCTTTTGGTTGAAGACTTGTAGCAAGGTGCTGGTGGGGGGCGTTCCTTTAGTTCTTGGTTCTTTAATCCTTTGCTCAGTGGTGGTTCATCTTCCTGTGGCTTTGTTGACGTTGAGTTCCTTTAGGATATTTTCAGCTATCGCAGAGGATTGCGATAGTGCTTTGGCCAGGTTAGCCATGCTGTCAGGTACACTGTGGATTGTTAAATCGAACAGGTCCTGGCTGAGTGTTCCTCCACTGGCATTGTTTGGTTCATTCATGATCTGATAGTGAGAAAACTATAACTTTATGCAGAGAGTGACTATCTCCAGGTGAGCTAAAAACACATACTAAATTCAGAGTACCTGGGTGATCAATAAACGAAGCCGGAGCCAGTAGCAGATTTGAGCGCTTTCGTTTGCTTGTTTATTTTAACATCATCGAACTTCTTCAGAAATCTACAGAGGAACTTTTGGCTGAGGTTTAAATACAATACAGTAGCTGTAATTTGACCCTGGTGTGACGAATACCTTGGCTTGGTGACGAGTGATACCTTAGTGGTCACCTGATCCATTTTAGCAAGCATTTAATGTTATTGGCTCCATTGAGCCCTGGAGGTGAGTCTGCACCTAGTTCCACTTGCCATTTGAGTTCTTTTACTTCCAGGGGGGTGCTAGTTTTATCACCAAAAGTGAGCACTTTCTCCAATATCAGAAATTCAAATTTGGAGTTGCTGCAGCTTGATGCATGTTTGGCTAGTGCATTGGTGTGGTCATTTCTTCTGATGGCTTGATAGTGTTCCCTAATTCTATCTTTGAGCCTGCGTGTGGTCATTCCGATGTAGAATGCCTCGCAGTTCATGCACTGGCTGTAGTATACTACATTCGTAGTGTTGCAGTCGTGCCTGTCTTTTAAGGCGATCAGTCTTTTTTTGTGAGTGCATGTAAGGGAGTTTGTGGTGAGAATATATTGGCAGCAGTTGCATTCCGTGCACGGAAATGTGCCTGACGGTGTGCTGCTGCTTGGATTACTTATTTTGTGGTCTAGCTCAAAGAACGCTTTCAGGGAATGTGTTCTTTTGTAGGTGAACTCTGGTTGGTTCCCTATAGCTTTGGCCACTTCTGGGTTAGTTTTTAGGATGTCCCAGTTCTTTGCGATGCTGTGTTTGATAGATGCAGCATCACTAGAGATTGGCACCGGGAATCTTGGGTTGAGGCTATCGTTTTTTTTGGGGGCTGTTTTAAACCCATAAGTAAGGATGGGTTTATGTCTGCTGTGCCTGTGTTCACTCACTTCCTTGGCTGTTTGGTCTATAAGCTCGCTTGGGTAATTCCTGTCTAAGAACTGTTGCTTGAGATTACTGCATTCGAGGGTGAA
>NC_056734.1:892968380-892980880 GCF_019279795.1 Protopterus annectens
TGTTGGTCTTCGGGTATAAAAGCATCAGCCGACGCCATTTTCCTCAGTCTTTCTTGCCGCGTGGCGCCCGAAGCAGAAGCTGTTCGCAAGTGCCGGTCGGTCGGATCCAGAGATTACTTCTACCGAATACTACTTCGAAGACTTCTAAAGCTAAGTACCCGTTGGGGACTCTTTCTTGCCTCAGCCGATGTCAGAAAAAGTTAACAATTGTTTAACCTGTGGGAAACAAATACCTCATAAAGATTTCCACTCTTACTGTCTGCCTTGTTTAGGCCCAGCCCACGACGTAGCAGCCTGTTCGGCCTGTGCCTCTTTCAACCGACGAACGCTTAGGCGCCGGTCGGAGTTTGCAGAACAGTTTTTCGGTACTGATTTTGCATACATTATGCCGCCGGATCCTCCGACTACCCAATCTACCAAAAACGCAAAGATAAAGACCGACACTCGCGGTCCGCGGTTTCGGCGAAACCACGGTAAAGCAAACCTGAGTGTCTCGGTTTCGGCGAAACCGAGAAAACTGATCAAAGTACAGCTGAACCTATTCTTACAACTGAGGCCCTGCTACAACTCTTGAATCGACCTCAGAAATTTTACCCACTACGGTGGTTGACTTATCAGACACCATCCCCTTGGATGTCTCTACCCCAGCACGTGGTGCTGCTAGGCCTCCAGCAGCCATGTCCATTAAGGCCTTCGCCAGGGCTAAAGCAGCCAAGACTACTAAATCAGTGCCTGTTAAACCCCCACATCCAGGCCCTCTTCTAGTTCTCAAATGCTTTCTTTGGCAGAAGATTTAATTTCTTTAATTAGAGGATCTCAATCTCACCCAGACAGGGCCTCTCAGCCCCAGAGAAGAGACCTAGGGCAGAGCCCTGAGCCAGTGTCTTCTGATGATTCTGCTGATGAATCAGACATAACTGACCAGCCAGAGGCTCCTTCTCCAATTTTGAAGGTTCTGATGCTGAAGAATCCATTCCAGCTGCTTCCCCACCAGAAGAATTCTCCTTTGGGGAAACCTTGCATGCCATGCGAGAACAGTTCCAATGGCAGCAGCAGGATTTTTCAGACTCCAGAAAAGACTTAGGACCTTTCTGCACCTCCCACAGCACAGGCCCTTAGCTATACCTCCTGTTCTCTCTGTGGTGGATGATGCTTTCAATGATGTTTGCTCGCTCCAGATTCTTTACCCCAGCCCCTGCCAAACCAGACAGATTTTACAGGGTGCCAGATACTCATCACCACCTTTACAAGGCCCCACTTGCAGACCCAGAAACTATATCACAGGGTCCCAAGGCAGTAGCCACCACAGCTAAAACCCTATTCCTTCTGAAAGGGAAGCAAGGTCATTAGACAGATGGGGTAAAAGGTCTACACTTCAGCTACTCTCTCAGCTAGAGCTTTAAACTGTCAGTTTCACATGATACAATACCAAGAGTTTATGCTTGATCAGTTAACTAAGAAACTAACCACTGATGAATCTCTTGATAAGAAATATGTATTAGAGATGGTAAATAACATACAACAGGTTAGCAACCATTCCTTAAAATGTGGCTATGATGCACTGGAGGCTTCATTTAGATCAGCCATGACAGGCACAGTGATAAGAAGGCATGCATGGCTAAAGGAACAAGTTTTACCGGATCATGTTAAAGCTAAGTTGCTAGATGCTCCTATGGACAAGACAAGTTTGTTTGGTACACCTGCACAGCAGGTTATGAAGAAAATGGAAGAAAAGGCAAAATCTGTTCAAACTGTTAAAGATTTCTTGCAGGTTCAACCCCCAAGGTTTAGCAGGAACTGGCCTGCCAAAAATTGGTCCTTTCCTGACTCCACAAAATTTCAAAGGGGCAGGAATAGACGTTCCAGAGGCAGAAACCAATCCAGAGGAGGTGCCTACAGAGGACGACAGTGGCAAGGTAACAACAGAGGCACAGACACAGCCACTGCCACTACATCAGCACAACCACAGTGACTTAATTTTAACTCCGCCTACCAGGGAACAAATAGCAGCTCCTCTAGGCGGAAAGTTAACCTTATTTTCAAAGAACTGGCACTACATAACAAAAGACAAGTGGATTTTACAAACCATAGATCAAGGTTACCGGTTTCACTTCCACACTTTACCAGTCAAAAGAGGAATGCCAAATCTACCTCCAAATCAAAAAACAGAGGCTCTACGCCAGATAATGGAGTTAGCAAACATGAGAGCTGTGGAAAGAGTGCCAACAGCAGAACAAGGAAAGGGGTTCTATTCCAGACTATTCCTAGTTCCAAGAAAGGAAAAAGTTGGAGACCAATTCTCGACCTGTCCACCTTAAATACATACATCATTGTCCCAAAATTCAAAATGCTGACCCTACAGCAACTTCTTCCCATGCTGGGCAAGGAGTCTTGGCTGGTAACTCTAGATCTCAAGGAGGCATACCTGCACGTCCCCATTCGACCAATCTGCAGAAGATACCTCAGATTTCTTGCAGGATCAGAGCACTATCAATTCTCAGCATTGCCCTTTGGCTTATCTACTGCCCAGAGTATTCACAAAATGCCTGGCATCAGTAATCGCCCATTGCAGACTACAGGGAATTCAAATTTACCCATACCTGGACGACTGCCTACTACAAGGGGACAACAAAAGCAAGCTGACAACAGATTTACAAAGGGTCATTTACTTGCTACAAGGACTGGGATACACAGTCAATTTACAAAAGTCAAGGCTGATACCATCCCAAACAAGGACATTCTTGGGCGGAATTGGACACAGTACAACAAATGGCATTCCTGACTACAGAAAAACAAAAGAACTTCCTCTTTACTTCTTGGCACTAACAAAACTGAACAAGTTAACAGCAAGAAAAGTTCTGCAGGCCTTGGGCTTCATGGCATCATGCATAATCTTGGTCCCATTTGCCAGACTACATATGAGGAAACTACAGTGGTACCTAAAGAATTTATGGTCCCAACACAGACACAGTCTAGAAACAGAAATCCCACTAATTCCATGCTTAAAACAGGAGTTCCTATGGTGGGCTCAGGCATGCCAGTCAAACCCAGGCCTACCCTTTCGCAGATGTCAACCAAGCCAGACCATCACAACAGACGCTTCAGACCTAGGATGGGGGCCCACATGCTGGACAAATGCGTGCAAGGATTGTGGACACAGGATCAACTTCACCTGCACATCAATCTAAAAGAAATGCTGGCAGTAAAACTGGCAATCCAAAAGTTCAAACCATTCCTCAAAGAGGGCCAGTTGATGATAAGGACAGACAACACCACAGTCATGTGGTACATCAACAAACAGGGAGGCACTCATTCATACCCCTATGCAGAATGACCTTGGAGCTGTGGACCCTGGCACTCAGCTACAACATTCAGTTACAGGCAATATTTGTACCGGGAAAGACAATACTCTAGCAGACATATTAAGCAGAACCACCGGATGCCCACGAATGGAAGCTGCACCCGGACATCTTCAAGACCATCTCAAAGAAATGGGGAATGCCACAGATAGACCTATTCGCATCACCTCTCAATCACCAGCTCAAAAAATTCTGCACAAGGACATTCCACCCACTAGCATGGAAAGTGGACTCACTCTCCTTCAACTGGAAAGGCCTAACAGCATATGCATTCCCACCTCTTCCTTTGATACACAAGGTACTACTAAAAATCAAGGAAGAACGTCCAAAAATAATCCTGATAGCTCCAAACTGGCCAAGACAACACTGGTACCCACTACTGAAGAGCATGTCTCGGAACAATATGTGGCCAATACCCTGATGCCTTTGATGTTAACTCAGAACAACTACAGCATCATACATCCAAACCTAAAAACGCTGCAACTGACTGCATGGAACATCACATAGCAGCAGCTAATCCAGAACTTTCCCAAAGAGTTAAAGACATTATTCTTGAAGCACGCAGACCTTCAACAAGAAGGAACTATGCTGGAAAATGGAAAAGGTTTGTCATCTGGAGTACGGAAAGAGGAAAAGATGTGTCAAACATAGATATGCCTAACATTCTGGAGTATCTGGCCGAACTTCTTCATTCAGGCCTGTCCTACTCCTCCATCAAGATACATGCATCAGCTATTTCAGCAGAATACAGCTTTGATCCACCTGTTTTTTCGCACCCTTTACTCAGGCAGTTCCTCAGAGGAATCAAGAATGTAAAACCTCCAAGGAAACCACCATTACCAGCTTGGGATTTAAACTTTGTGCTAGAAAAGTTGACACTATCACCCTTTGAACCAGCAGCAACAGCAGACCTACAACACCTGTCATGGAAAACTGCCTTCCTACTGGCAATTACTTCAGCAAGGAGGGTTTCAGAACTACAGGCCTTAATGGCAGTGCAACCCTTCCTAATCTTCCACCAAGATAGAGTGTCCATGAGGACTAATCCTACATTTATGCCCAAGGTGGTATCCAGAGTATCTTTAAACCAGGCAATCCACCTACCTACCTTCTTTCCCAACCCACAAAACAGTGGGAAAAGAATACTGCATACCTTGGATGTACATAGACAGCTAAGCTACTACTTGGACAGAACAAAAATAGCAGAAAGACTGACCAACTTTTTGTAGCCTATGCAACAGGAAGGGAAGGAAAAGCTATTTCCAAACAGACAATCTCCAAATGGATAGGAAATTGCATACGATACTGTTACTCCTTCCATGGAAAACCAATTCCACAGAACATAAGACCTCATTCTACAAGGGCAACAGCCACTACCACAGCCTTCTTACGAGGAGTGGCAACCAAAGACATTATTGAGGCGGCTACTTGGACCTCCGTGCATACATTTGCCAAGCATTATAATTTGCCTCTATATTCCAGATCCCGAGCAGGGTTTGCCACTGCTGTACTGCAAGGGATCCTAAACACACCATAATCTACTTTTATCCTCCTCCCCTAGTTGGCTATGGTATTCTACCCACTTGTTATGACTGCAGATGCATCCATGAAGGACATAGTACAGTTTTGTACCTACCATAAATGTAGATGTCCGAACTGGATAGCATCTGCAGTCAGGATTACCCTCCCTCCTTCCCTCTGTGGTACTCCTAGGGTGTTTACCCTCCTAATAGCTAGCTGTTGGGGAGTCTTTATGGTGTATTTGTTTGTATATATGTACATATATGCTTATTTTTGTGTTTACCTCTATCTATTTGGAAACATTGGCATCTATCCAAATTTTAGCCTGCAAGAGGGCTACTGGCATCTGGGGCAAGAAACACTGAGGAAAATGGCGTCGGCTGATGCTTTTATACCCGAAGACCAACAGAGATGACGTCGGGTGGAGTGCGACATCAGCCGAAGCCGGACCCGGACTTTGGAATCCGGCCGACTGCAGGGCTGCCTGACGACAGGACAACCCACTTGTTATGACTGCAGATGCTATCCAGTTCGGACATCTACATTTATGGTAGGTACAAAACTGTACTTTTCCTTGATTGGGGGTGGGGGCAGAATGTGAATATCCAGAGTGATTAGTCTATGGTCTGATCTAACCATTGATTGGTTGACCTCCGGTGTGGAACACCAGTTGCCCATGTTGGTGATGACCAGGTCCAATATGTTGTTCCCTCTGGTGGGGGTATTGACCAGTTGATCCAGTGCATTTGAGTTTATAAATTCTAGGAAGCGTTGAGCAAGGGAGTTAGTACTTAAGTAGTTCTCCCAGTTTATGTTTAGGTAATTGAAATCACCCAGTATTAGGGTGTTTGGTAGAACCTTCATATTTCCCAGTGTCTCCAGAAATGCAGAATGGGGGTCCTGGGCTATGGTGACTGATCTGTAGCAAGCTAGAATTTGGATTGCAGTTTTGCCCATTTTTATTTGCAAATGGATGATCTCTGATACATTGTGCTGTGCCACTAACCTGGAGGTGTGGGTATCCTTGATGAATATGGATACACCCCCACCTTTTGTGTTTCGGTCCTGGTTCTGTGGCCAAAAAGTATGGTATGAGTTATAGCCTAATAGTGGTGGGGTGCTCTCAGGAGCCTTAAACCAGGTTTCTGTTACTGCACAGATGTCGATGTTCTCCATACTGAGGAGTGCCTCGAGTGCTTGCATTTTGAGGTTTAGACTTCTGGCATTGTGTAGCATTACCCTCAGTTTTTGGTTACTTGTTCTACTTATGGTGGTGGGTTTGTCTTTTGAGCCTTCCATAAAAAAGACACTATGGAGGTGGCAAGAGCCTTGGCCAGTATTTGAAAGCCTAAGGGTGACAGGTGCAAGCCATCTCTTGTGAAGCAACGTGGCTTGTTGAGCATGTCTTCGCAGGTGGACAGATACAGGATCCCCTTTGAATGACACCAGAAACTTCGCCAGTTATTGAAATTGATTATTTTTTTATTTATACTGTGGCATCATTCTTGGTGAGGGCTGGATGCTACTCAATGTCAGGGTCATACTGGCCTGGGCTTCATGATCCGAGAGCTCTTCCATGTCTCTTTTAATTTAGTCCAGGGAGGTACATCTCAGGTCATTCACACCAACATGGACAATGACAGAGTCATATTTGTACTTATTCTGGCGTAACCTGAGTGCTTATATTATGTGGCGGATCCTGGCAACTGACAGGCAGCTAACTGTAACCTTCTCCTTGTCCAGCCTAGTTAATGGGACTTTAGTGTGCCTGACTATAGAGTCGCCTATTACTAGTGTGTTGGGTATGTTATTTTGCATTAAGGGCTGTGATTGCATGGCACACTGATTATGTGAAGTATGTGTTTCATGGTTGGTGATGGGGTGTGGAGGTTGCTTGGATGTCTGCTTTGGAGGTCTCTGTTGCTTTTGCAGATTTTTATGTAGAGCTTCCGAGTATGTTTTCATGTATTCATGTGTGTTATTTGCCGGTGTTGGTTTATTAGGTCTATGTGAGACTGGTGGTGTGTTACAAGTATTACCCTTCTCCTCTTGACTGTCAGTTCCAGTCTTGGGTTGAGACAGCTTTGCCTCCAGATTGGCTGTATAATTGCATCTCTCGTGTATATTAGTGTTTGGTGGTAGGAGGAGAGGGTTCTCTGTGTACATGAGGCAGTTGTAACATTGCCTCATAATGCCCAGATTCACCAGTTGGACTGGAGAGTACACCGGAGACTGCCCTTTGGACATGCCTGAATAGGTAGAGTAAGCTGTTTTTCTGATTGGCAGCTGGAGACGAATAGAGAGCGTTGTCCTTCTTGACAGTATATGGGTGTCTAGTGCTAGGGTTAATTAGTGCTTGCTATGAGTTTTAAGCAAGTGCTTGACTGTGAAATGAATGGTTTGAGTGCTAAAGTTGAGGGTTTGTCTAGTTCTAAGGGAAAAATTGAAGAGTAGACTTCGTGGAGCTGAGAATAGTTTAACTCTAGCTAAACGGTGCTGCCCGGTGCGCATAACCGCATGAATGTGGTTTTTATAGCAGGGGAGTGAAAGAGATAGAAATTAGCCCAAAATGGTTGATAAACTACTAACTCCTGGGCTGAAACCACTCTTCCAGGGACAGATAGGCTGCTCAAAGCTCCCCTCTTTCACAGGTGAACAGAGAAACTTCCTTCTATCCAAGTAAGGTATGGGCAACACAGAAACTTGTAACACAGCCCTGGATTCAGCAATAACCTAAAAACTGGGCTATACTAGTTCAGAAAGGTGGGAAACAAGTATTTTTTTGTTTTTTTGTTTTTTTTTCAGAAAATAGAGCAGATACAATCAAAACAACATTTTAAATGCACAGAAAAGGTTTTTGCACTTTAGTGTGTATCCTACAACAGTTAAACAGATTATTTAAACACAAAAATGACTTAATTCAATTGCAGGTAGCACTTTTTTCAAATAATACAGCATTTTAATTGATTTATTTGTGTTGCATTGAATATTAATTGAACTGGAAGTTTTGACTCTGAAAGTGCTTGCTAGATTTTTATTGCCTGTTAGTAATTGCAGGCGGGGGTAGTCTCATTCATTGATATCCTGTCACTTCCTATTTAAGGGGTATATTTTGAAATATTTTCTGCCTAAAACCTCAACTTTGGCAGGCTAAGATCTAGCTGTATTCAACTGGATGGGACGTATAAGAGAATTTAAGTACCTTTTATGTGCACATTTTTCAAATAATACAGCATTTTAATTGATTTATTTGTGTTGCATTGAATATTAACTGAACTGGAAGTTTTGACTCTGAAAGTGCTTGCTAGATTTTTATTGCCTGTTAGTAATTGCAGGTGGGGGTTGTCTCATTCATTGATATATTATCACTGCCTATTTAAGTGGTACATTTTGAAATATTTTCTGCTTAAATCCTCAGCGTTGGCCGGCTAAGATCTAGCTGTATTCAACTGGATGTATAAGAGAATTTAAGTACCTTTTATCTGCACTTTTTTCAAATAATACAACATTTTAATTGATTTATTTGTGTTGCATTGAATATTAACTGAACTGGAAGTTTTGACTCTGAAAGTGCTTGCTAGATTTTTATTGCCTGTTAGTAATTGCAGGCGGGGGTAGTCTCATTCATTAATATCCTGTCACTGCCTATTTAAGTGGTACATTTTGAAATATTTTCTGCATAAAACCTCAGCTTTGGCCAGTTAAGATCTATCTGTATTCAACTGGACGGGACGTATAAGAGAATTTAAGTACCTTTTTATCTGCACATTTTTCAAATAATACAGCATTTTAATTGATTTATTTGTGTTGCATTGAATATTAACTGAACTGGAAGTTTTGACTCTGAAAGTGCTTTCTAGATTTTTGTTGCCTGTTAGTAATTGCAGGCAGGGGTAGTCTCATTCATTGATATCTTGTCACTGCCTATTTAAGTGGTACATTTTGAAATATTTTCTGCTTAAAACCTCAGCTTTGGCCGGCCAAGATCTAGCTGTATTCAACTGGACATATAAGAGAATTTAAGTACCTTTTATCTGCACTTTTTTCAAATAATACAGCATTTTAATTGATTTATTTGTGTTGCATTGAATATTAACTGAACTGGAAGTTTTGACTCTGAAAGTGCTTTCTAGATTTTTGTTGCCTGTTAGTAATTGCAGGCGGGGGTAGTCTCATTCATTGATATCCTGTCACTTCCTATTTAAGGGGTATATTTTGAAATATTTTCTGCCTAAATCCTCAACTTTGGCAGGCTAAGATCTAGCTGTATTCAACTGGACGGGACGTATAAGAGAATTTAAGTGCCTTTTATCTGCACATTTTTCAAATAATACAACATTTTAATTGATTTATTTGTGTTGCATTGAATATTAACTGAACTGGAAGTTTTGACTCTGAACGTGCTTGCTAGATTTTTATTGCCTGTTAGTAATTGCAGGTGGGGGTAGTCTCATTCATTGATATCCTGTCACTGCCTATTTAAGTGGTACATTTTGAAATATTTTCTGCTTAAAACGTCAGCATTGGCCGGCTAAGATCTAGCTGTATTCAACTGGACGTATAAGAGAATTTAAGTACCTTTTATCTGCACTTTTTTTCAAATGATACAGCATTTTAATTTATTTATTTGTGTGCATTGAATATTAACTGAACTGGAAGTTTTGACTCTGAAAGTGTTTGCTAGATTTTTATTGCCTGTTAGTAATTGCAGGTGGGGGTAGTCTCATTCATTGATATCCTGTCACTGCCTATTTAAGTGGTACATTTTGAAATATTTTCCGCTTAAAACCTCAGCTTTGGCCAGCTAAAATCTAGCTGTATTAAACTGGGCGTATATGAGAATTTAAGTACCTTTTATCTGCACTTTTTTCAAATAATACAGCATTTTAATTGATTTATTTGTGTTGCATTAAATATTAACTGAACTGGAAGTTTTGACTCTTGTTTTTTTAGTTAGTTCCTTACCCTCCCTCCATGTTTTTGTTTTGGTGTTAATCTTGTTGGCTATGAAACTATCAGCCCCTCTTGTAAATTTGTGTTTGGATACTCCTTCTGGGCCCATCTCATTTGCTCACTCAACTGAGTGCAGTGAGATCATATTTTGATTTCAGTCACTCCTACTTTGTACAAAGATAGCATCTGGGAAAGAAAAAAAATTAAGCTTGTTTCCTGCCTTTCCTGTAAGTAGTCTAGACTGTTTGTAGGCTTCTGAGCCCCCAAACCTTTTTGTGTTGGAGGGAAGGCTTTTAGCTTAATTTTGTTTCTTACAACTAGCCAATTGTTTAGTTTCAGCACTCAGATCTGTTTCTTTGAACTCAGCACTTGTTCAGAACTCGTTTTAAGCACTAAATAAGCTGCAAATTACTGCAGCACTCAACTTTCCTCACTTGTCTAGAAGAAAGCAGTTTCTAGTACTTAATAAATAAGCACCTATCCAGGCATGTCTAAGGGTCAGCTCCCGGTGATTTCTCCTGTCTACCTGATGAATCTGGGCATCTTGGGGCAATGCAGCAATTGCCTCATGTACACAGACAACCCTCTCCTCCTACCACCCAAAACTACAACCTGTGAGAGATGCACTTATATAGCCAAACCGGAATCAAAGCTGTCTTCACCCAAGACTGGACTAGACAGTCAAGAGGAGAAGTTAAACACTTGCACCACACCACACTCATTACATAGTCCCTCAAAACCTACACCACCAAAACACACACACAGAAACCCAAAACGCACACCTACATTCGCGGAGGCTCTCAATAAAAACCTGCCCAAGCATCAGCGACCTCTAAAGCAGAAACGCAAGGAAACTCCACCCCCCAACACAACCCAAATGACACAAAGCCCACAAACCACAGCCCATAAGGCATAACAAGATATCCAACACTCTAGTCATAGGTGACTCTATAGTCAGGCACACTGATGTTCCACTCACCAAGCTAAACAAGGAGAAGGTTACTGTCAGCTGCCTGTCAGGTGCCCGGATCCGGCACATAAAGCACGCACTCAGGTCACTCCACAACAAGTACAAATATGACACTGTCATTGTCCATGTTGGTGTGAATGACGTGAGATGTACCTCCCTGGACTACATGACAAGAGAAATGGAAGAGCTCTCTGATCTTGTAGCCCAGGCAGGTATGACCCTAGCCCTGAGTAGCATACTGCCATCAACCAGAATTATACCACAGTACAAGGACAAAATGATTGACTTCAGCAATTGGCTAAGCTTCTGGTGTCATTCTAAGGGGATCCAGTATCTGTCCGGCTGGGGCGACATGATCGATAGACCACGATGCTTTGCCAGAGATGGCTTGCACCTGTTGCCCTTGGGATTCCGGATACTGGCTAAGGCTCTTGCCACCCCTTTAGTGCATTTTTTAGGCAAGGTTCAAATGACAAATTCACCACCATAACAGGTACAAGCAAGCAGAATCTGAGGGTAATGCTACTCAATGATAGAAGTCTAAACCTTAAAATGCACTCACTCGAGGCACTCCTTAAAATGGAGAACATCAACATCTATGCAGTGACAGAGACCTGGTTCAAAGCACCAGAGAGCACCCCTGCATTACCAGGCTATAATTCATATCACATCTTTCAGCCACCTAGCCCGGAATGAAGCAATAAAGGTGGAGGCGTGTCCATATTCATTGAGGATATCCACATCTCCAGGCTAGATGCACAGCATAATGCATCTGAGATTATCCATGTGCAACTAACTCTGGGCAAGACCACAATCCAAATTGTAGCTTGCTACAGACCCCCCACCATGCCCCAGGAATCCCACTCCTCATTTCTTGATACACTGGAAAGTATTAGGGTTCAACCCAACACCCTAATAATGGGCGATTTAAACTACCCCACCATTAACTGGGAAAACTACTCGCGTACCAACTCTTTTGCTCAACGTTTTCTGGAATTCATAAATTCCAATGCCTTGGATCATCTTATTCACACCCCTACCAGGGGCAGCAATATCCTAAACCTGGTCATTACCAACATGGGCAACCGGTGTTCCACACCAGATGTCAATTCCTCGTTGGTCAGATCCCACCACAAGTTAATCCATCCACATTCCGCCCCCACCCCCAATTAGGGAAACCACCATAAAAAAACTTCTCCAAAGCCAACTTTACACTTCTTAAGAAAGAAGTGGCAAACTTCATGACACCCATGCAGATGGACAATAGAGGTACGACTGCTGAATCCTACACAAATGCACTTTATAAGCATTTACACGAGTGCATGGATCATGCTATCACTAATAGAACCAAGATGCTATCCTCCAAGAAAAGGAAGCCAATCTGGTGGTCCTCTGCCATAAACAAACTCTACAACAGAAGAAAGAAACTGTTGCAAAAAAGAGTAAAATCCCATGACTGGAGGAACTCCCTGGTCAACCTCAGTAAGAAGCTGAGATCCCTCATAAAATCCTCCAAAGCTAGTTACGAAAACAAAATTGCCACTGACTCTAAAGACAACCACAAAGCATTCTATAGCTATGTCAAGAATCTCAATGGCAACACTCAGATCTGCTCTGAGTTACAGCACAATGGCACTAAATATACAGAACCAACTGTTATTGCCAACTTCCTGGCAGATAGGTTCAGTGCTAACTTT
>NC_056734.1:892988380-893070880 GCF_019279795.1 Protopterus annectens
CATACATATGTTCCTATATATATATATATATATATATATATATATATATATATATATATATTTTTTTTTATATACACACTCACACATAGATAGATGGATATAGATAGATGGGTTCTCTATGTAATACCACAATTCCACAATCCTGAAACACTGAATACCAATGACCAGAATCTTGAGATTGCAGAATCTCGAAAATAGTGAATGATGCCTGCCGTACAGTACGGAACGGGAACTTTGCCATTCACTCCACTGTAGGGGATCTCAGAGTTGGTATATTTAAGTTGCAGGGGGTGTGGAGGTTTTAGTTTGAGAGTCTGGTCCTCTGTTTTCAGAGCCACGGGATTGTGGAATTTCGATATGTAGTAGTGAACCCAGATATATACATATATATATATATATATATATATATATATATATATATATATATATATAGGGTCTACTTTGGCCATCCCAAATTAAAAAAAAAAATAAACAAAACAAAACTAAACCTACTGATTTGCCCCCCACAACCCGCAGCTAAATATGCCAATTCTGAGAGCGCACTACCACAGAGGGGAAGGGGCAATGTTCAACAGGATGGCCAAGTGGTTACATACTTCGCATGAAAAGTTGGTGTTCCGGATGTCGGTCTTCTAAAGTCGTTGGTCGTATCAGCCAAGTGGGAGTCGGGTAAGTGAGAGGTCTGTCTACTGAAGTTGACCCATACATACATATATATATATATATATATATATATATATATATATATATATATATATATATATATACACACATATACATACACACATACATACTTTAAATGACTGTTTTGTTGACAAATTTTTCTGGCCTCACCATTTGGTCAACAGATCAGTCAAGCAACACTGCTGGTGCAAAATTGCTGTAATACTGTGAATCAGGAATATGCCCTTTCCCCATTATCAAGATTGTTGTAATACTGGGAATCAGGAATATGCCCTTTCCCCATTATCAAGATTGCTGCAATACTGGGAATCAGGAATATGCCATTTTCCCATTATCAAGATTGCTGTAATAGTGGGAATCGGGAATATGCCCTTTCCCCATTATCGTGGGATCTCTAAGTTGATATTGATATATTAAAATAAGTAAGGGATTTGGGATGCTGGGGGATTCCCCCGGTAACACAACCCCCTCCCAAAAAAAAACAAAACAGCATTTTGTGATTTTTATGCTCTAAGTCAATGTCTGAAAACTGTGATCTACTGCTGAGGCAAAATAGATTGTTCTCCATGAATCTGCACATTTTAGTGTCTGTGAGTGATGTTCTTTGCAAACGTGAGAATCATTTCACAATGAGACTGCAAATTTGTGACTGTGTATCATGCTTTCTGCAAGTCTGCAGATTGTGTTAACTAACTTATACTGCAATCTCTAATTTTTTACTTGTGTACTGTGATTTTACTTTATCTTGGCCAACTGTTTACAAGCAGAACTTCACAATATATTAGGTTGGTGAATTAGCACAATTAACTTATTATTTTTATACATACAACACACATCAGTCTGAAATACTGGGTACAGTTTATGACATGAGTAAGTTAGAAATGAAGATATCAATTTGGACTGTAAGCCATGCAGTGTCTTTAATGAAGCTTTTGACTCTTAAGAGTAAGCTTCCCAATCCCGGTTGTATGAATGCACATTCAGTAAAAATACTCATATTGTTCCAGTATCTAGCGAAGGTGAAGCACATCTTCCATTTTTGATTGATTTTCAGTCCAGTAATGTAAGTGTTTACCACAATGATGAATCAATCTCAGCACATACATTAAATATACATATTAAATACATTCACAAATAGATCATGCAGTTTAGCCTTTTGTGGTTCAGTCAGAGAATAGTTAAAATAAGCATTTTTTCCCTATGTGGGTTTTACCAAGTAAATTTTGTTCCAGTATCTGCTAACTATAAAGTCTTCTCCATCTGGACAACAGATTTTTCCTTCCTCCATATTGGGTACTTCAAACTCTAGGATGTGAGCTATCCACAGGGGCCATCACTCTGGGCACCAGGCACACTTGTGTGTTTTGTGCCCTCGCTGACATTGCCAGTAATGACTGCATATGGTATAGACCCCAACTCTTACTCTGTTTGCAGGATGAGAGACCTATGTCAGCAAGGGAATCACTATGTCCTTCCTCCCTGTGTCAGTACATGCTCCCATGCACCCACAGTGAGGGATACCATGTAGACAATTTAGTGGGTAAATGCCCACATCATCTCTGAACTTGGTTTGCCAACCCTCCTTTGAGGGACTGTTAAACTGGACAGTGATCTGTCCCCCCATGGATAGATACACCTATCCTCCCCACACCATGACCAGCAGACAGTAATTATAATCATCAATTTTGTTTGCATCTCTCACTTGCAAAATATTCTTCTCTTCCTTTTTTCTTGAATTGCCTACTTGAGAAAAATGATTAGGCTGTTCACACTTTCAGCATTCACTGTTAAGTACTATAATACAAATGCTTATGAAACTGATAGGTAGACCTTGAAAAAAGGGTTATTTCTGAGCTGAATGCTTATCAGTTTTACCTGTGTCATTCCAGAGGATTCCAGTGAATGTCAGCATGGGAGAAGATGACTAACGGGTGATCTTCCTTTGCCAAGGATGGCTTCTCACTCTCTCCTTCACAGTTCTGCTAATTGACAAAACCATTTACCTGCTCCCATAGCACAATTTTTAGGCAGTATTTATTTGTTAGATATTCTGACATAGGAAATTTTATTCTGGCCTACATTAAGGTGTCTCTGCTCAGTGCTTGGAGTCTGAGCAATAAAACACCTGATTTGAAGGCCTTTGTGAGCTTCATCCATATTAATGTATGTGCTGTTACAGAAACCTGTTTTCGGTTTCTGATAAACCATTTATAGCCTGGTACACTGCCAATCCCATCTTTGTAGTGTCAAGGGAGTATCAAAGGAGAATCTGTTTTTATCTGCTTAAATATTAACTCGCACCAAATATTTCAAGATTTTGAGTACAAGCTCCATGACATTTTGGTCACACTTGATGAAGCTGATTACACTACCATTGCCAACTGTAGTTTACTTTCATTTTTACCAAAGAACTACAGTAATTACATTAACAAGTTTGAGTCCATATTTATTAATACTGCTACTTTAAGTCTAGGTGACTTCAACTGTCAGTCCATCAGATTGGGGTTTAACACAGCTAACAATAAATATGTCCAGCCTTTTATAGATTCTGTTAATACTAACACCCTAGATCAGACTATCCAAATTCCCATGACAGAAAGGAAATATACTTTACTTTGTTATAAATGCTACCTTTGAATTACGTCTGCCAGTATTATCCCTCCTTGACCGTATCAGACCACCATACTGTCACCTTTGTTTCCACAAAGTTGGTACTAAACTGCTCACAGACTAAACTACATTCAAGAACTATTGCAAAGGAACTGTAATTCCTTATTGGAGGATCAAATGAATTTCAGAAGTTCTTTATCCACTGCTGACTTGATCTCTGAAGCCACCACATTTACACATACTTTTTACAGCCATTTTAACCAATGTATAGATAAGTCAGTACTTCTTAGGAACAATTCTGGTGGTAAATTCCATGGTAAAACCCTGATGGAGCTCTCAGATAAACAAACTTTATAAGAGGAAGGTAAAATTATGGTTTGTGTAATAACAGCTTAGCATCAGTCAGCAGGAGGAGCACAAGCCGATGTGCAGGGAATTTATAACGTTTAATTAGGAAGAGTAAGACCGAGTGTAAATCGAAGGTAACTAACTCTTAGAAAGAGAATCACATGGCCTTTGGTTCAGCTATGTAAGTAAGTTTAGAAGAAATATCCATCACTGCACCAAACTCTAAGTGAATGGCATTACCTGTCCTGATGCTTAAGCTATATCAAATCTCCTGGATGACCAGTTTAGCTCAGATGTTCCCTTCCGTCACAATTCAATAACCCCTTTCTTGAATCTTTTTACACTGTTCCTATCATTATCACTATTGCCAGATCTTCAAAGCTTATACCAAAACTAGAAATAGCAGCTGTGTGGGATCAGACAAAATTCTTGCTGCTGGCACAAAGTATATAATTGCTGAATCCCCTCTCCCCCAAGCATTTTAGTATCAGCCTGTCCACAGGTTTTATGCTTGAGTTGTGGAGAACAGTAGTTATTCCTCTGCATACAGGTTTTGGAGCTGACTGACAGCTACTAATTAGGCCCCAGTCCTCAGTTTTTGAATCTTTCCCCTAGGATAGTGTCTACCGATCAACTACCCAAACACACACAAATGTATACAGCTAAGGAGCCATACACAGACTGTCACAGAATCTATTGAATGTGCTGTAATGGAAATTTACCACCATTTACCTTTTACCTTTATCAGTAATTAATTTTCTTGGCATTCTGTCAGTGCATTAGAATACACATAATTTTGTACCACAACAAGCATCTGAGTCACATTTAATAATTAATGCCATAAGTGTTTGTGTGTGTGTGTGTGTGTGTGTGTGTGTGTGTGTGTGTGTGTGTGTGTGTGTGTGTATATATGCGTGTGTGTGTGCACAGAACCATTTTTCTCAGGTGGTAGTAAAGGAGTATCCTGTTACCTGTCTCTACTCAGTATCCAGCAACATCAGGTTCTTCTAGCAAATCCATGACCCCCACATTCCTGTTTTATGTAGACATTGCTTTTCTTTTGTATCATGTTAATGCCAGATGATATTGGAATTCCTGATGTAGTGGGATAGGTTTAATGAAAGTAAAGGCAAACTATGATACAGATACTATTTAATTGCTTGCAGTGTGTAATAACATTTGATAGTGCACCTGTATTTGTTTATTATTTGCATTTATTAACTGAAGAATGGTGCAGAGGTAGGGTGTCTATCTACACTGACAACCCACAACCTGGACTTAGGCTGTTGCAAGGGTAGACTGCAGTAGGAAAAATAATGCACCTGACGGCCTGTTCTTCTGTACCAGTGTAAGAGTGGGAAAAGGTCTCACTGCCTTTCTGACCTTTCGTGGAACCTAGGAGTATCACAGGTTTGCAGTAGCACAAGGAGGTGTGGCAAGACATCTGATATTATTCTACATGTCAGTTCTCCTATATAAATAGAGGGACTGACTGACCACCAGTACTGAGTACCATTATACGAAGGCCTCAGTGGTCTTTCTGCTATTTTCCATGAGATCCTTACTCATTGGCTGTCATGATTATGCGACAATGCTGACATCCTGAGTAGTCCAGGTGGGTCTGCCTGGTTAAGAGGCATGATTGAGAGTGGCCATATAGAAGCTGTTGGAGTAGAGGAAGGGAAGGTGGGGGCAACAACCCACATGGCTAGTAGTGGGTCTGGTGGGAGATAGAAAACAAGGTTAAAAAAAATTAGTTTCAGACTGCATGTATATAACAATATACAATGCATCTCAGATACTGTGTGTGCATAATAAAATATATGATAAAAGAAAATATACAAATTAGATAGGTATGATTTCTCACAAGCAAAGTAAAACACAAAACACTATCTTCAGTGATGCTATCCAGGAACATATGCAATACGTTGTGTAGAGAATCATTTACTGAAAATGTAAAGGTCTACTAAACAAGCTGAATATGAGAGAAATGAAGTAAGAAAAGGAATTGTAATGTAGATGTATGTAAACAGTTAAGTATGAGATCAAAAATCGCAATGGTTGAAATAGTTGTTTAGAGATATTAAAATGCCTGTGAAACCATACAGGAAGTTTTGTGTGTCTAGGGTATATGTAATATAAATATGTGATATTTTCAGAATCCTTCCTGCTCTTTTTAAGCAGGAATCTTGAGCTTTATTGTTTAAGTATTGCTTGAGTTTAGCTCAGAAATGTGCATAGACTTAAAAATTTGTAAGCGTTGGTGGTTGAGATTCCCATAATTAAGGACCTTAATGCTCTCTCTAAAGCCAAGAGCACTGCATCAGTGGTCCCAGACAATATCCCAGGATGCCTAAATAGTGCGCAACATGACCTATCAGTCGCTATGTAACAGTTATTTAACTGTAGCTTCCAAACAGGCTTCATGCCTCATGAATGGAAAACAGCAACAGTTATCCCTTTGCACGAAGGTGGGCCATCTACGGACCTTGGAAATTGCAAGCCCGTAAGTCTTACTAGTTTTATATGGAAAGCTGTTGAAATGATCAATAATGACATAGGAAACCTGAAGACACTGACCTCAACCCAATTTGGTTTCATTAAGGGCAGGTCATACCAACTCAATTTCTTGTACTTCTTTGAGAAGGTTACAAAAGCAATGGATGACGGCAGCATAGTTCACACTGCCTACCTTTACCTGACCAAGGCATTTGGCAAAATACCCTACTCTGGCATTGTTGCCAAACTTAAAAGTCACCTGGTGGATACCCAGCTGGCTCACAGACAGGACCAAAAATGATAGAATTGGGGAGTCCACCTCTACAAATAGGCTAGTCACAAGTGGAGTCTGTCTGGGATTGGTTATAGGACTGATACTTTTTGGCATGTACTTCTCTGAAGTCATGGCCAATGTCAATGGCCTCTGGCTGATTAAATTTTCAGATGATTGCAAATTAGGAGCTGTCATTGAATCCCCTATTGATACAAATGTTCTCCAGGAAGGGGTGACACAGACAAATAACTGGTGTCAGAGCCATGGGCTAAAACTAAATATCAAGACATGTGTAATAGTATTCTTCAGGAAGACATCCACGCCTGGTAGCTATCATATTGACAATACACTCCTAAGAGGTGACCCAGTAGTCAGGTTCTCAGGAACAGACATAGACAGTAATCTAGCCTTTGACCATCACATGTCTACCGTAATGAGGAAATTATTCTGTGTTGTGGAACTTAGAAACAAAGGTATGGCATCTAGGTCCAAGGAAGTCATTGTTACACTGTATTCATTATTCAGGCATGTACCTAACCAGGCATATCCAACAAGTGGAATGTCCACAGTGGTTCTTCGCTAAAAGAATACAGGGCGTAAGTAACATGTCTTAAGTAGACTACCTCAAATCCCTATTCCTGTATTCTGTCTCCTACAGGCTATTGAGGGGATATCTATGCCTGGCACACAAGGCATTGCCAGACCCCATTTTTATTCCTGAGTATCCACAAAGCAAGCAGCACCAGAATTACCTATTCTAAAGACTTAAGCCTTGCTTGTGATATAAATAGGACCTGCTGGAGAGACAGGTATGTATTCCAGAGACTACCCCATGTCTGAAACGGACTCCATGTGAAGCAGAGTTCCTCCCTAATTTAGTTCAAGTGTAACTTGGGTAAATAGATAGGGATCAGGAAATTAATTCCTAGTTTATCACCTGTGTCTCTAATGGACACAGGCAGCTTGTAAATGTTTCATTTTGCTTGCCCCTGTTTGTAAATGGTTCACCTTTCAAAACCCTGCTTACAATTAAGGGTACAAGAACTTGTCAGAGATTTGGAATGCATGGCTAGACTGAAAAAGGCTGTTGTGGTAGTTAGCCTAATAAATGCCTATGAACCTATAAACCTAAAACAGAAAAAAAGTGTTTTTTTAATTATCATTTCAAGAGGGCCTTTTGAACTCCGGAGCATTATTGGGAAGGACTGAAGGTGATACCTTGAAATTTTAAGGACAGTGTTCCTGCTAGTAACTGGAACAAGTCTTGCTTGAGTAATATAAGTTGTACAGAAAACAAGACTTCATCAGAAAACAGTTAAAATTCAAAAACACAGTGCTTTTATACCCTTAAGCTAATAGATAATTAATTAGCAATCAATTATACATCTCCCCTGTCATACTTAAAGCAGCATACCAATATTTCATAATTTTTAAATTTTAAAATGTTTTTTTTTTTTTAAAAACTACAAATAGATGAATCTATAAAAATACAATGAAATATGATACTGGTACATTATATGTAAATTGATGACAATAATAATAAAATATAATTTAATACATTCCATATAAATTGATAAGAATAAGATATAACTTTTTCTTCTTAAAAGAAAACATTTAAAGCTTAAATGAGTGGTATTTTAATACAGGCATAATATTACATGCTTCATTAATACCTGGGGGGGGGGGGGGGGTGAGTGGAATTCAATCTTAGCTGCCACTTTAACTCTTCCCTATAAGTCTATAAACTATCTGGATGTAACTGTTTCCGTGGATAATACTAAGGGTTGTTTTTTGTCAAGAATATATAGAAAGCCTACGTTTTCAAATGATTATTTGGAGTACAACAGTTGTCACCCAGGATACACTAAGAAAAACATTGTGAAGGGCCAAATGGTGAGTGTGGCTAGAATGTGCTCCAGTAAAGAGATTTGTAAGAGTGAGATAGCTACCCTGGTTAAACTCTTTATGGATAGGGGTTACCCACCTCTTTGTTACATTCTGTTTGTGAGGAGGTTTTAAATGAATGGGGTAAGAAACCTGTGGTGCAGAGGGATTGGGATTTCTTTAGATGTACCATTTCTAACAGAGCTGGGTCAGACATGGCTTTGTAAGTCAAGCAGAGATTACCTCTAAGTAGGCGATAAGAGACAGAGAATAGTTGGAGTTTTTTGAGTCTGTCCATATTGGACAAGTGTTTAAGGCCTAGGATCCTCTTTGTGAGGTACTTTTGTGACCTCTCCAGTTGTTGCAGGTGTCTAGTGAGGTACATGCCATATGGGGCATTGTACTCTATGATTGGCCTAATGAGGAAAGAGTAGAAGGAGACTATGACCTCTTTCTTCTTGGATGCAAAACCCTTAGTAATGAGATGTGCCACATAGAAGGACTTTCTGACCACGGTGGCAACATGGTGGTTAAAAGAGAGGTTGCTGTCAACCTGTGTTCCCAGATCTCTTATAACTCCATCTGTGTTCAGTGGACTACCATCAATGTGGTAATTCAGGGGAACCGGGTTTTTCCCAAGGGAGATGATGACACATTTTTTGGCATTGAGCTTAAGGCCATGGTTTTGACACCAGTCGGTGTCATTGAGGCCTTTCTGTAGGATGTCAACATCACTTGGGGAGTTAATAATAGCTCCCAACTTGCAATCGTCTGCAAACTTTGTCCCTTTGTGTTGGCCTGGACTTCAGAGAAGTAGATACTAAACAGGAGAGGACCCAGGACTGAACCCTGTGGGACTCCACTCGCGACTGGTCGGCAGTCTGACTTGGAGTCAGCTACTTTCACACTGTGGGTTCTATCTGTGAGCCAGTTTGCAACCCACCTAGTGATATAGGGGTTGATGCCTAACGTAGTGAGTTTTTCTATGATTCCTGAGTGGAGAATGGTATCAAAGGCCTTGGCCAGATCAAGGTAGGCTGTATGAACCACCTTACCTTCATCCACAACTCTGGTGACTGACTCAAAGAAGTCGACCAAGTTGAGCAGGCATGATCTACCCTTCACAAAACCAAACTGTGTAGGATCCAGAGTTTGGAGATTCCTTATATCCTTATGTATTAGGTCCATGATGATGCTTTCCATAGCTTTGCATATCAGACTTGCCAGGCTAATTGGGTGATAATTCCTAGGGTCTGTAGTCGCTCCTCCTTTGTGGAGAGGGATGACTGTAGCAGTGCACCATTCGGTAGGGACAAAGCCTGAGATGAGGCTGTAATTGAACAGGGCACACAGGTGAGGTGCCAGTTCACTCTGTAGTTCATGTAGAAGACAGCCAGGGATATTGTCAGGTCCCATAGAAACTGTATTCTTGGCCTTGGACAGTGGTGTGTTAACCTGTGCAGCAGTAATACTGGGTGCCTGGCAATCTACTGGTATTGTGATTGATCCTTGGGGGGGGTAAAGTTAGCACTGAATCTGTCGGCCAGTATATTGGCAATATTTGTTGGCTCGGTGTAGGAGGTACCATTATGCAGTAGCTCAGAGCAAATCTGGGTATTGCCATGGAGATTCTTTACATAACTATAGAAGGCCTTGTGGTTGTCTTTACTATCTGCTGCAATTCTGTTTTCATAGTTAGCTTTAGAGGATTTGATGAGGGATCTCAACCTTTTGTTGAGGCTGATAAGGGAGTTTTTCCAATCTTGGGACTTTGCCTTATTCCGTATCACTTTCCTCCTTCTGTTCTAGAGTTTGTTTATGGCAGGGGACCACCATATTGGCTTCCTTTTTTTTTTTTTGAGGAGAGCGCCTTGGTTCTATTGGGTATGGCGAGATCCATGCATTTGTGTACATGTTCATACAGTGCATTGATGTATGATTCGGCGGTCATGCAACTATTTTCCATTTGCATGGGTGCTGTGAAGTTAGCCACCTCTGTTTTTAGGAGCCCAAATTTAGCTTTGGAGAAGTTTTTCATGGTGGTTACCTTTGTGGAGGGTGGTGGGGATGTGGATTTACAAGGTGATTAGTTTGTGGTTGGATCTAACCAGGGAGGATTTGACTATTGGTATAGAGCAACGATTGCCCATGTTACTAATGACCAGGTCAAGAATGTTGCTACCTCTAGTGGGGGTAAGAATGAGCTGGTCCAGGGCATTGGAATTAATGAATTCCAGGAAATGTTGGGAAAGTGTACTGGTAAATGAGTAGTTTTCCCAGTTAATGGAGGGGTAGTTGAAGTTGTCCAGTATGAGAGTGTTGGGTTGGACCCTAATATTCTTCAGGGTGCTTAGGAATGTGGAGTGTGAGTCTTGGGACATGGTTAGGGACCTATAGTGGGCTATGACCTGAATTGTTGTTTTACCCAATGTTAGCTGCACCTGAAGTATCTCAGATGCGTTATGTTGGCCTAACAGTCTGGAGGTGTGCACATCCTTATGAATATGGAAACACCACCTCCTTTGGAGCTTCGTTCCAAGTTCTGGGGCCAAAAATTGTGGAATGAGTTATAACCTGGTAGTGCAGGAGTGCTTTCTGCTGCCTTGAACCAGGTCTCTGTTACAGCATAAATGTCAATGTTCTCCATTTTAAGGAGTGCTTCGAGCAAGTGCATTTTGAGATTTAGACTTCTAGCGTTGAGCAGCATGACTCTCAGATTACATTTGTTTGTAGCTGTTATGGTGGTAATTTGGTCTTTGGAACACCACCTAAAAAAGGTACTATAGGGGTGGCAAGAGCCTTGGCCAGTATCCGGAAGCCCATGTGTGACAGATGCAGGCCATCTCTGGCAAAGCATCAAGGTCTGTCAATCATGTCATCCCAGGCAGACAGATACTGGATCCCCTTAGGGTGACACCAGAACTTAGCCAATTGTTGAAATCTGTCATTTTCTACTTGTATTGAGGTATCATTATGGATGATGGTAGGATGCTGTTTAGGGCTAGGGTCATACTCGCCTGGGCTACATAATCCAAGAACTCCTCCATGTCTCTTTTCATGTAGTCCAGGGAAGTACGTCTCAGGTCATTCACACGCACATGTACATTGTCAGAGTCATATTTGTACCTGTTGTTGAGGGACCTGAGTGCGTGCATTATGTGGTGGATCCTAGCACCTGACAGGCAGCTGACTGTTACTTTCTCCTTGTTCAACCTAGTGAGTGGGACATCAGTGTGCCTCACTATCGAGTCACCTATGACTAGTGTGTTGGGTATACTGTTTTGTCTTAGGGGCTTTGGTTGAGTGGCACACTGTTGAGGAGAGTTATGTGTCTCATGATTAGTGTTGTGCTGTGGTGGTCAGGTGCATTTCTGCCTTGGAGGTCTCTGCTGTTTGGGTAGATTTTTATTGAGAGCCTCCATGAAGGTGGTTGTGTGGTTTGTGTTTTTATGTGAAGGCAGTGCTGGTGTGTGTTCTGGAGGGCTATATGTTCTATGTGGTGTGGTGCAAGTGTTGACCTTCTCCTCTTGACCAGCTATTCCAGTCATGGTTGGAGAATGCATGGCTTCCAATTTGAATATATAAGTGCATCTCTCACAAGTCTGAGCGTTGGGAGGTAAGAGGAGAGGGTTGTCAGTGTCTTTGCCTCAGGATGCCCAAGTTCACCAGGTTAATAGGAGAAAGCACAGGGAACTGACTTTTAGACATGCCTGGAGGGGGTGCGCATTAATAAATACTGGAGCTGTTTCCTTGTAGAACGTTTAGTGCTGGTAGCACTTTTGTGTGCTGCAATAATTGCAACAAGAAGTCTGGTAAAGTGCTAAACTAATAAGCTAGTAAAAGTGCAGGAGAGTAGAGAACTAGCAGATCTAGGGGAAAAATTGAAGAGCAGACTTTGGCACTGCTCAGAAGCTTACAAACAGTCCTGGATACAGCAAATCTGAATCTGGACTAGATTAGTTACAGGAAAAGTGGAAAACAAGTGCAGATGTGGACTTTTAAACCAGAAAGTTGAAAGAGATGGAAAAAACTGCCCAAATGGCCAATAAGCTATAATTTCTGTGCCAGAAACCACTCCTCCTATGGTAGATAGGCTACCTAGTGGTTACCACTCCCACTGATAAGCTAGAAGGCTTCCCTCCAACACAGAAGGGCTTTAGGGCCTCAGAAGCGTATAAACAGTCCTGGATACAGCAAAACTGTACCTGGACTAGACTAGTTACAGGAAAGGCAGGAAACAAGCGCAAACATGGGCTGTTAAACCAGAAAGTTGAAAGAGATGGAAAAACTGCCCAAGTGGTCAATAACTACAATTTCTTGGCCAGAAACCACTCCTCTTGAGTTTAGTTTCTTCCTTTTGCCCCTCCATCTACTTAAAAGATAAAGCTGGTTAATAATAAACTGAAAGCATTGTATTCAGTGCATTTTTTTGGTGAATTCGTTAGTGAAGGTGCAATCTCTTGGTTGGTAGTTGAAGAAATGGACTGTAGGGTAGAATCAGACTTTTACAAAGGAGAAATTAGTCAGGAACCAGAATGGTTTAAACTAATATTTTACTTTTAATGAGTAGAGAAACGAAGAAGGCATTAAGATTGAATATTCTGGAGGTGACAAGTAGTTAGAAGGCCATACAGACTGAGTTATAGAACTGTTTAAAGTATTCGTGAAAGGTATGAAAGTGGGTGTAGTGCATGAAGCAGGGTATTTGCAAAACCAGCAGTCATCACTTCTTTTTAACAGAAATGTGTGAAATGTCTGATAAAACAGTTAAGATAGTAAAGTAGCATGAACAGGCTGAAGTGTACCTAACTAAAATGGAGGATACAGTAAGAAAAACAAAATCTGAGACTGTACTGGGTTTTGAAAGTGAGAAAATTATGTAAAGGAAAAGTTAGCATTGTGGACCTGGTTAGGACTGGGTATGTGAAAGATTCCTTGAGAAGACAATTTGTGAAACACTTTCCATTGCCAGACTTGGATGTAGAATATGGGAAACCTAGGCCAGCCAGATGTACTTCTTGGTGTGCTACGCAGAGTAATGGGTACTTTGGAACCTGACTGCCATTTATTTGTGCAGGTATACCTGCATTTGTAAAATATAACTATTTCCAACCTTGCTTGCACTTTGTAGAACTAGTAAAAGAGTGCAAATGAAGAAAATAGAAGTTCAAACTGCCATATGTTCTTTAGATTGATCATGTTGTATTTTAATGGACTGTCTTAAGGCTGTAGCGTAGTTTTAAAAGGAGCATTCTTTTTTTTTTCTTGTCAGTTTAAAGGTAGAGTAAACTAACTGATATATCTTTTGAGGATAAATTGTGCTTATTTTTGGGGGTATGCCATAGTGTCTGAAAGTGCTTTTTAATATGATTTTTCTGTCAAAAAAGCAGCTTTTGTGGACTGATATTTTTACTGGCATTTGCTGCTTGTCTTTCCTGGGAAAGAGGTACCGTTTTTGGCTTGACCATGAAACATAGTGTCAGTCCCACATTTGGTCCTTCTTTCAATCACAAAAAGAAAATGCTTAACAAACAGCCTTTGCCCCCACAGCATACTAGCAATTTGCCTCAGTTGCAAGAAACAAGCTAGAGACCTGCTACAACAAAATCGCCACAGGGGCATCCTGCCGTAGTCACCACTGTCTCTCACTTGCTGAATGGGGCTGGCTTGAACTCCCTCACCTCCTTCAATGGTATCAACTCTCACTCGCCCACAAACTAGTAAACCATCCACTAAATGTCCCATACCCCCAGAATCTACTGCAACCCTATCGCACCACCAAACCACTAAGATCCAGCAACAAAAATCACTTGCAGATCACTAAAGCCAATAACTCTGCTGGTGAAGCACTATTCTCTTGCACCATAGCCAAATTATGGAACTCCCTCTCACCCACAATTACCTCCGTACCATCATGCACCCACTTCAAAACTTTACTAAAAGCGCACCTAAAAACATGCTGGCTATGCCCTTGCAACTCCCACTCTAAAATCACCCACCCCATCCAACCACTACCTTTCTTTCCACTCCACTAACTACCTTGATTATAGCAAGCTCAGATGCTCATAAGACTAGTACTTATTATACAGCAGGAACTTCTTATTGTAACATTTGTTAATGTCTGTTATGTACTTCACATGTAAAGATTCTAGATGTCTACTGATGTACTATGTTCTTCATCTGTAAATATGTTGTAAGTAATTGCTATGTTAAATTGTTAATCGCTATGTAATCCAATGTAACTACTATCTGTTTATTTTAACTGTGAAGCTTTTCTCCCCGGGCCTCCGCTGGAAATGGACCTGCGTCCAGTCGGACACTCCCAGTCAACAAATATAAATAAAATAAAAAAATAAAAGAAGGTGACCTCATTCTTGCAATTGATTGTATATCAGGTTACTCATCTTTTACCCCACACCCCTCTGGTGTAGCACCTACAGCCCTGTGGACCAGGGGGTTAGCCATGTCCTTTGTGACTCTTGGAGTCCCTTCAGTGCGCAAGGGAGAGTCACACCTTTTGGTCCTGGGAGAGGGAATGGGGAAGGTTTCCCTGTTATATCAAAATGGTGTGCCCTTCCCTGGAGAAGCAATGTCTGCCATTAGTAACATGGTTAGCCCCACTTTTCCTGTCAAAAAGGAACAGAAAACCAATTATATATCTTTTACTCCTCAGATTTCTTTATATAGGAGTAGTTTACTGGCCCTCGCTCAGGGTTTAATTCAGCTATTGATTCCTTTTGTAGAGTAGTTTCTGGTAAATGAGAGGGATGACTCTTTTCTTGAAGAGATTCAAGATTCTGAATCTAAACAGGAAGATGCAGGGAGGGATTCAGGATTTTGTCCTCAGATTTCTGATTCAGACTTAGAGGAGAGCACAGTTTCCAAATCTCCCTGTCCTGAGACTATTGCTAGAATGTCCCAGTGTTTTTAGTGGGAGGAGACTTAGGTTTTTCACTCCCTCAGAAAATACTGAGTTGTTGCAGAAGGACTTTTACCCATTCCTCCTGTCCTTTCTGCATTAGAAGATGCGTGTGTCTTACTGCCTGCAAGTTTTCTGATAGCCATCTTTCCCTAAAAGGGCAGATAGCTGTATAAAATTCCTCAGTCTTTTAAATTTGTATATACTGTTCAGTAACCTGATCCAGCAGCTATAGCCTTAGTTGACTCCACTGCTGCTAAGCAATTAGTCCTATTTTTCTAATAAGAACAGAAAATTACTGATATGTATGGGAAAAAACTGTATACGTCTGCAATTTAAATTTTCAGAATTTTAAATTGTCAGACTCGTATGTTAAAGTTGGTTCAGACATTGCAAAAATATGACATATGTTTTATTTACAGTTCCTTCTTGTGAAGAAAGGTCTGTTTTAAGTAACTTAGTTTCTTCTGTTGCACAGGTCACTACTTATTGTTTGCAGTGTGTGTGTGTGTGTGTGTGTGTGTGTGTGTGTGTGTGTGTGTGTGTGTGTGTGTGTGTGTGTGTGTGCGTGTGTGTGTGTGCGTGTGTGCGTGTGCGTGTGTGTATGACTATTTTGATATCTCTTCCAGGGCAATGGCTGCCAGTACTGTTTTAAGGAGGTTGGCTTGGCTGCGATCTCATAAACTTCCAGATGATTTAAAAAATGAGATTTTAAATTCTCTCTTGGATAGACATTTATTGTTTGGCACCTTTGCTGCAGAGATGATCAAAAGATGTGATGAAAGGGGGATGCTGATCCGTGGACTCTCACAGATGTTTCAGCTTATTTTTCCAAATTGTCCAAGGGACTTTCTTTCTTCTCTACAAATTTTAGCAAAAAACAGAAGACACAGTTTCGAGACAATTCTGGTAAACAGATGATTAAGAAGTGGCAGGTGGGTTCCAAAAAGAATTCTCAAACAAACCAAGGACAGTCCAACAAGTCTGAATGAGTATTCAAGAGACCTTTTGACCCCCCCCCCCCAGCCTTTTTTTTCCTTCCAGAAAGTCTGAATCTCTATTTTTCTCTTTGGCAACAAATTGTTTCAGACAAGTGGATTCTGAAAATCATTCCCCAGGGCTACAGATGGCAGTAGGAAGAAATTCCTCCTTTCCAGGGAGCGATTTTTTTATCCTACAGTTTAGAGTCTTTTGTTTCCAGCTGTTCTTTATCAAATGCTGTCCCAAGGAATAATAGAACCAGTTCCTCCTTCCCAGGTGGGAAAGAGGTTTTAATCAAAGATGTTTCTAGTGCCAGAGAAAGAAAATGCTTGAAGACCTGTTCTCGCTGTTTCTCAAAATGATGTCACGTAACAACCTGTTATGTCTTCTTCCTCCTTCAAGTTTCCTGGTAACATGAGACTTGAAAGCTCCTTATCATCACATTCCTATTCATCCAGTCTCCAGGCATTTCTTTACATTTTGTGTGTATGAATCACATTATCAGTTTACTGACTTAACTTTTGGACTATCCAATGCACCAGAAGTGTTCTCAGTGTCTAGCGCCAGTTATAGCTCATTGCAGGCAATGCATTTTACCGTATTTAGATGACTTCTTATCTTCACAGAGTTTTTTTTTTCAAAAACTCAGGAATCTTGCTCTTTGGTGAGAGATCTCTTACACAAGCTGGAATTGTAAGTGAACATTCAAAAGTCTTTATCCAGGTGGCACTGCTGAAAACTGTGTGCTGCACACAAATGAAGGAAACAAGATATAAAAATATGCCATGTTTTTATGCCTTGTTTTTTCCATTTGTGTATAGCACACCGTTTTTCACACTTGCCACCTGGTTTATTTGTTGCATTAGTTCAGTATTGGTGGCTTTCCCAGTTCATTGGTTATTCAGAAGTCTTTCTTGACTTCCTCACACAGGATTGTGTTCCTGGGATGTCAGCTAGACACCTCAGTTGAAAGAGCTTTTCTTTCACATGAAAAATAGATCTTTATTTAGATCTATTTCTAAGGTTTTCCACTCAGACTTCAGTCACTGTGAGGGAATACCTTAGGGCTTTGGGTCTTATGGCATCTATGATTCTCATGATACATCTGGCAAGACTCCACATGAGAAGGATACAGTGGTGTCTGAAATCTTTGTGGTTCCATCAGCAAGACCCTTTATCTTTTCAGATCCTAGTACTGGGGTTTGTCCAAAGAGAAATGTTTTTGTATAGGTAGCAGATAGCCTTAAATCTAGGTATTCCCTTCTCCCTCCCTGCACCAAAGCAGTCACCACACACTCTTTGGACTCTGCTTGGGGAGCAGTTTCAGGAGGGATAAAAGTGAAGAAAGACGCCAAGGAAAGATGCAGGCACATAAATATCAAGGAGAAGTTTACCCTGATAAAGGCACTCCACTCTCTGAACCATCTTTGCTCCCCTGGGCCTCCTTAGGTGGTTACAGAAAATGTGGTACATCAACAAGCAAGGGGGTACCATGTTGTACTCTCTTTGCAGACTAGCCATGTTAGCTTGGGTATGGCTTCACAACAGAATCTCACTGTACAGGCATCCTACATTCCTTCAGAGCAAAACTGTATGGCAGACAAGCTGAGCAGGACCAGGGCAGACCCTCATGAATTTCAATGAGATAAGGGAGGGGTATTCCATGATTTGATTAATCTGTAGGGGAGTTCAAGTAGACCTCTTTGCTTCCTCTCTGAACAATCAACTGGCAAAATTCTGTTCCAGGACTCCATAAAAGAAGCCCTGGAAGACAGTTGCCTTTTCTTTCTTTGGACAGGAATGTTCCTGTATGCCTATTCACACTTTCCTCTAATATCCAGGGTACTTCTGAATATTCAGGAGGAATTCCATAGGATCACTGTGGTGACTCCCTTCTGTCACATGCAACTATGGTTTTCCCTTCTTTTGGAAATGGCCAGGAGCAATTAACATCAGCTTCCTCACAGAGTGAATCTACTCACACAAGAACAGGGGTGTTTGATACACCCTGGCAACAGTCATCTTCAATTGACTGTCAGGATGATAGTTTCTTAATTCCTTTTGGGCACCTATTTTCAAGGATTTACAGCAAGTACTATCCTATGGCCTTTCATATTCCTCTGTCAAGGTTTATTTATCAGCCATTTTAGCATGTCTGCCCATGTATCCTCCTCTTTTATAGCAGTCTCATGTCAAAATGTTCTTAAAAGGGTGTTTGCATAAGAGGCCTCTAAGTAAACAGGATGCCCATCATTGGGATCTTAACTTTGTGTTAGAGAAGCTAACACTTGCCCCATTTGAACCAACTAATCTGACTGACTTCAGGTTATTAACAACGAAAACAGTTTCACTGATTGCTCTAACCTCTGCAAGAAGGAAGGGTAGCTGAGCAGCAAGCTGTTATGGTGAGTTAAACTCTACTTCATTTTCCACAGGGACAGGGTTTCTTTGAAAAGCAATACTTTTTTATGCCTAGTGGTATCCAAGTTTACTTAAAGGCAAACTATCCATCTCCCCATTTTCTTTCCTGAACCTAAAAATGAGGGAGAAAGTATACTCTATACCTTGGATGTCCACAGACAACTCAGGTACTATCTTGACATAATTAAGTCTTTCAGATATTTGGATCAGTTCACTTCTTGTGAAGGTAGGAAGAAGGGACAGACTGTTTCAAAACAAACTATCTCTAAAAGGTTGTCTAAGGCTATTGCCTTTTGTTATACTCACATGACAAATCAATTCCAGGCAGGTCAAGACCAACTCTACCAGGGCTTTGGCTTCATCTTTGAACTTCTTGGAAAGGGTTGGATTCTAGAAGTATTCTTGAAGCTGCTACTTGGTCCTCTCTACATCCTTTTACAAAACACTGCAAGGTTGATTCTTTCTCTAGGTTTAGATCAAGCTTTGCTAGGGCCATTCTCTAGGGGCTTCTGGACCCTTTTCCTTCTCCCAACTATAGTTAGTGATGGTAATCTACCCATATAGCTATGGCTACTGCAGCAGTGATCAGTATGAAGAACATAGTACATTTATGTAACTTGAAATGCTTGAAAGATCACTGTCGCAATGGCTGTTCCACCATCCCCCTTCTTTCCATGGGTCAACCAGATCCCAATAACTGCTCCACCCCCCCTCCTGTTCATTCCATGGGTCAACCAGATCCCCATTAACCTCCTCCAGGACCAGTGAGGAGACTGAAGACCCTGGCACAGCATCACTCTGATGGAGGAGATTTTTTTTTTTTACCTATTTTCTCCACCACTTCAGATACTCAGTAAGGCACCAAATAAGGATCACACAGTAACTGCACCTCACTTGTGGAACAAGCTGATGTCCACAAAATTCCCTGCCCACCACCAGGTAGCACCTCAAGGTTGTTTCCTGGTCCATCAGAAAACTCAAACCATGGTAGTTTTCCACAAATAAGAGTACCTCTCTCTCTTCCCCCTCTCAAAATGGGCACACTTACCTACCTTATCAGTGCCTCAGACACTCAAGCCAAACAAACCTTGGTTATCTGGGCTGTAGTCAAGCCTTTGCCCTCTACACCATGGGGCCAGTTCACGTGTTTATAAAAATGTGAGAAATATGACTGTTTGTGTATTACATGCATGTCTTTCTTAAAGAGTAGTTTTATGTAAACTAAACATTATATGTATTGATACAGAATATAGAGGTTGAGATTCCAAAATAAACAACACAATGTGTAAAGTGAAATTGTACAATAAACAGAGGTGCACAGTGTAAGAGTGATTCAGAGACATTGTTAGCATTGTTGTGCAAGTCTGCAAAATACCTCAGCTGGCATGTTGAGCAAATGAATACACAATGACATGGAAATGAGCAAGAAGTCCACTGGAAATTGCAGATGAGGATTAACAATATTGTAGTACAACTCAAAAATGCAAAAAATCTGCTCTACAAGCCATGACTACCATCCATTGTGTGTGTGCAGTGAAGTACTGGTTAACAGCATCAGAGAATGCATTATAATGTTAGGGGTGGTAGCAGGATTAGACAAAATGTACAAGTTGGGGTTCATCCTCTCAGACAGCAACTGTGAAGGTGTCTGTTTTTACTCTCTGTGACCTCTCCCACTGTGCCACTGAAGTACTTGACTGTTCCTAACATTTCATCCACTTCACAACATGGAAATAGAGGACCACTATGATGTGGACTGAGACAGCACATAGAAGCTGATACATGTGCTGCCATAATATGAAGGCTAGTGAAATGTATAGAATACCAACTCCCGTGGACACAAAGTTTTGTGCAGTATTGAAGTATCTTACTATGGCGATCTTCTACCACCCAATAGAGCACACGGTGGGTGGGTGTATCCCTGGTATCTGCCTCATGGATGCTATAGCAGTGGCCTGATGATGATGTGCAGTGGCACATGGAGGAGCATATGTGGTTTCTGCATACCAAAGAGCAGTAAAGGAACACCAGCACTCAAGTCTTCACCTGAGACACAGAGATAACAGTATGTTGGGCTAACTATTGCTTGATTGTAGCAAAATGTAGTGCGGAAGAAACATATCTGTTTCCTGACAGAATACAAAACATCTGCTCTGGAAGTTGTGGGGGAACTGTACTTCTACACCTCTACCTTATATAAATCAACTCAGGATCAAACAGCATTAGGAGAAGAAGGGAAAGCAGAGGGTGGGAAAGTAATTGTTTCTACCCATAATGTCTTTTGGTTTGATAAAGAGCCCAGCACCCAGTATATAAACTGTAAGGAATTAAACTCTATCAACTGCCAAGTGGTCTACAGTGTACAAGGTACAATATACAATGTGTCAGTGTGCCACCCAGACAGTCTGTATAATTCTCACACTTGGCACATGTGGCTTATTTCAGTGATTTTTTTTTCCAGGGTGATTTCCCTCAGGTACATCTTATTGGCAACCTACAGCCATACCTTATGATGTGAAACCCACAGGCCATGGCATAGAATGCTACATTTGCACACCGTTACAAACATGCACCATGATTGTCCATGTATTTTGAATAGTGAAGGCCTGCTTCTGCTGCTTAGATGTCTTTGGTGGTGCACTGCAGCATTCTCTTGAAACCAACAGCAAGATATTTGCCATGTGCCTGGTGTGATACAACATGATGGTACACAAACCAGTAGGGCAGGGTATTGTTATTGGAGACAATGGTTTTCCAGAGCCAGTGGAGGATCCAGCTTCTGAGGAATGATAAGGCAAGGTGGAACTGGGCACAATATGAGATTGCATTATCTGCGATGCAGCATCTGTTTCACAAGTATAGGCTAGATGAAACATTTCAAATAGTAACAGTGATACATGTAGTACCACAGCCAGGATGTGCTATACATTACTTGGACTGGCCATGGTATGTATCAGATACAAGCTACTCTGGTAAGAGAGCACTAATGGCAGGGCACAGTTGTCATCATATGCATAGGCTGGGTGGCCCATAGTGCTGTGTATGTGTGTGTGTGTGTGTGTGTGTGTGTGTGTGTGCCTGTGTCCATGAGTGTATGATAGCCTAGCGAGTGTGATAAAAAAACATTCCTCACATGTGGATATCTGCTGCTGTCTGCACATGTACTCTGTCCTTCCTTTGCTGTGGTCCTGCATATGTTACCTAAGTTCCTGCACGGAGCTGTCCCATTTTCCACAAAAAAGGGGTTAAATAAAAAAAATTTATATTCTAACAGCATGGCTCCTGTCAAGCATCATGTGCACCATAGTTGTTTTACTTGTTCAAAACAACAGGATGGTGAAACCAGTTACAAGGCATTTGAATATGTCATGTGCAAACCCTAAGTTGGCCCCAGGTAATTTGGAAGAGGTTAATGTCATTAAGACAGCTCCTAAAGATGTATGATTCATATGCATTATACCTCAGTTCATATAACTGAGTATAGATCCTCCCTAAAACAGGGCACACATTTAAGACATTAATTCTCCACGCCTGCATATGGCCTGTATCTCCAGAACCATCAGAAGTACATCATTCTTTAATCTGTACAGTACTGCAGAAACTGACCACAAATCTCAGTTACAAAGCTGCCTGTGGCTCACAATCCATCTCATCAGACAGATTTTAGGCAACCCCCTACAACGGCAACAAAAGAGCAATAGCATTATCCACATATTCCCCCACATGTCTCTGTCCACTGTAAATGCACTGCAGCAGCTGAAGCTCTGTGCTTCCCCTCTGAAGAGCATTCCTGAATTTGCACTATTTTTCCTTTGCTAAGTAGCAAATTTCCTTAGCATAATGGGGATACAGATGTTTTAAGCCATGTCATGGCCTCTAAAGGTGCTATAATGCATCAATTTTGGGAGATGTAGATTCAACAAGTTACATGCTATCATGTCAGTTTGTCTTCCAGACCCCAAATACCACCATGACATGCCATTCATTTATACACTGCTGTATGGTGTCGTTGTCCATTGTTGTCTTTCTTTACTGCCTGTTGAAGCATGTCGTGTGATACCTGCAACTTGTGTCAGTGTGAATGTCCTACCACGTTCCTTCAGATTATAACCTGTAAAGTGGCCATGGCTTCTGAGGGTGTTGTGATTTTCAGGGTTCCCAGGGTGGAAGAGATAATCAGAGATCTTTCTTTATTTCTTACATAAAGGCCATCAGGCGATTCTGCCAGGGACCTCTCAGTGAGGGTCCCCGTTTCAAGATTGGTGACTAGCCTTGGCTTAGCAGAGCAGTGAGCCATCACCACACTGGTGAGTAGTGCATATCTCACTACAATGACCTGAGGAGGCAGCACCGTAGTCTTCTTTGCCGATGGGAGAAGCAAGCAAAGAATGTGTCCCAGAGTTTTACAGTAAATAATCCTATTAGGTGAATTTTACTATAAGTCTTAACTGTTCAGCCATATGCAGTAGATTTGATTTATGAACATTTTAATTTTTTAATGTTTTTCAGCTGCTTGGGTGATTGAGGAGAATAGGGTGATAAGCATATGGAGAGGTTTTCCAGGGTATGTATATACTGGTCATGTTATAGCTATATATATTTTAGATACTTGCAGAGGTGTTTTGGTATTTTAGGACTTGACTTATATAGATATGTATACACACACACATATATACATAAACATATACATATATATATATATATATATATATATATATATATATATATATATATGCACACACACACACACACACACACATATATGTGTGTGTTTGTGTGTGTATATATATATATATATATATATATATATATGTGTTCTGTCAATTTGTTTGAAGTTTCACTGCTTCGAACTCCACTTCACCGAGTCCACTTGTTCGAAGTAGTGAAACTTTGAACATTGACTTCGGCAGGCACACTATAGCATGGAATAGGAATATTCCCTTTTCCTTGCTGTAGAGCGATCTTGGAGATGGTATATTTAAGTAGGGGGGGCTGTGGGGGGCACGGGGGGGCTTGCCCCCCTGCAAAAACATGTTTTAGTGTTTTGTTTTTTTTTTTGGTAGTAGACTTCAGCGAAAGTGCACTTTCGTTTAAGTGTAGGGTCTATTGCTTAATTTCAGAGAAGTGTATTTTCGACGTTAAGCAGTAGACCCATATATATATATATATATATATATATATATATATATATATATGTATATACTTTGAAATTTCAAATCCCGAAAATCATGAATCGGACAATGTCGAGACCATTTCATTTAGATGAAAGATTAAAATACTGTAATTCAAAATATTAAAAGAAAAAACAGAAGTTAACCTTCCAACCCTACACCACTATAAAACACACCAAAAAATAAAAACAAACTCCTGTCCTGTAGGTGTAACTTGGCGGAAAAGCCCCCCTGCACCCCACACCTCCCCTGCTAATTTAATATATCAACTCTGAGATCGCACTATACTGGAAAAAAAACAGTAAATATACTGTTCCGCTCTATATGGCAACACATCTAAGGTTAACATGATCACTTATGGAAATACAAACAACGGACTTCATTACCAGTTTGTCACTTAATAAACTCAAAAAAACACTTCTACATATAACAGTTCCTTCACGCCTCCACTTAGAACAGAAATATTTTTCATACCTACCCAACGTTTCACTACGTCAACACCTAATGGCTGGCATATATAAGTAGAACCGTATATCTATATCCACGTATTATATATATATATATATATATATATATATATATATCTGTCATATTTGAATACTGAAAGATTTCTGATGAAGTTCGAATAATAAAGAACGAAAGCACTCATATTGGAAATTTGTTTTTGTAGTTCTTTTTCTTTCCTTTGTTGGAGATTTTTTTTATTTTATATAATGTTCATTAGTACCTCTTGGATAGTTTTATTGTGCTATATGTGTGTATGTATATATATATATATATATATATATATATATATATATATATATATATATATATATATATATATATATATAAAATGTGATGCAACAACTGGCACAAATAAACAACAGCTAGTCCAACAAAAAAACCTTTCTAATCTTGTGGACATTTTTAAGTTGTAAGTTAAATGACTAATATGCTTTTTTATAGACTCAATCTGCTTATTACACCCTTATGACGAGAAGGCCAACTCCTCGGACTTGACATTTAAAATCTACAGCAACTGCTTCATGCAAACAGTCCACACATGGAGTGCTTAAGTTCTGAAGTCTAGGGGCAGAACTTTCTGGAAAAACATATTTTTTTTCTTTTAAAATATAGTGACTACTTGCTATATTTGAAGCAAGCCACAGAATGCTAAAGTGCTTCAGTCCTAAAGTCCCGAAAAGGGACTAACTAAAAAAGAAAAGAAACTCTTTTTCCTTTTAAACTATAGTAATGCCTTGCTACATTTGTAGTAAGCAGCTGCTGTGGTCTACACAGATGCTAAGGCACCTCCGATGGGATGGCAGTCTCTGAATGCAGTAATCGGGATAGGAGGATTATGGGAAGCTGGAACTGAAATTTCTAACCATGCCACTGCATTGCATATTTGAAAAAATCACAAAGTGTAAAGAGACAGCAAACTAAATAACCAGTATTAGAAGAAGCAAGCCAGGATCCACGAACCAATATTTATTGAGCGCTTTCGTTTTTTAAAATAAAAAACTTCATCAGAATGATTATAAATGAACAATGACTGACCCAACTTATATAGCAATCTTGCTTACAAAAATGATAATTAGCAATCAGCTTAAAGGTGTAGTCTCTAAAACACAAATACAATAAATACATACCTTAAAATACATAAAATGTATGATGTATAATATATAAAATCTGTTATAAACATATATATGTAAACTCACAGGAAACATTTCATTGTAAATTATATATTAATTATATAAATATTTGTTTATATATAAGATTATGTGTAAGACTCTTGACAATATACATTCGGATTTGTTATTTGAACTCAAACAAAATGACTATTTCAATATTTTTAAAAGGGTGGACAATAATATTTGTGATCTTATACGGAAAAAGGACAATAAATTAAAGAGAGATGAGAATGACTATGCCCAATGGAAAGCCTATCCCCCACCACCCTTGGGACAATATAGACAGACATTTTACACAAATAATTCTGTCAATGATAATCTGCATGTCCCCGATGTCAACAGGGATGATAATTTCGATGAATTTCACCCTGATCCTTTAGAGTATCCCCCTCTGAGGAGATCCGAGTGACTGAGGAACCAGAGAGGGGGTATGGGTTATTACAACTGGAATCACAGGGGGAGGGGGAGGGGGAAAATGTATTGAATGTATTAAATTTATTAAATGTATCAAATGTTTTAATATATCAAATGTATCTAATGACTTGGATAGTTCTACAACATTTGACTTTAACCTCATGACCCCAAACTTAATTCCTGATGCACTTTTCGTATGTAATGACACAGTGAGTGAGGGCTTTCATGATACATGCAGCATTTTAAAAAATACCTATGGTGATTTTAGTATCCATAGTTATACTGACTCTATTTTTGACCAGAAATTGGCAGATGTATTTGATAAAGGGCTTTCTTTTATCCCATGTAGAAATGCAGTACTTGATGAGGTATTAATTAATTTAAAGCTTTATACAAGGAAGTTAAACTTACAGTTTTTATTTAAAGGTATATCTTTTAATTCTATAGATCATGAACTGTGTAAAAAAACTAGTTTATTTAACCCCCCCCCCTTGAACCCTTTGATACAAACATTTGAGAGAATGTGTGAACAAGACATACATAAGCTCCTTAAAAACAAGAGAAAGTATTCAGATTTGGACAATAATTTAACTTTATATGAGAGTAAACTAGTCAGAGATGTATGCAACAATAGGACAATCAGAGTCATGCAACCTGACAAAGGGGGTGGTTTGGCCATCATGAATACTAATTCCTATGTAGAAGAAGTGTTTGGTATATTGTATACTGATGTATATTGTGAGATTAGCTTGAATGAGAAAAACATATTGTATAGGAAAGTTGATGTAATTCTAGATGAATTATTGTTAAACAGGGAAATTAGTTTAGATGACTATAATTTTATGGCAGTCAAGTCCCCAAAAATTCCTACTATTTTTGGCATACCAAAGCTACATAAGGATATAAGTAACCCACCCCTTAGGCCTATTGTTGATGCAAAGGCATCTAAAACATATTTTATTGCCAAATTTATAGACACTCAACTAAAATCAACATTAAATAATTGTGGTTGGGTTTTAAAAGATTCATGGGACTTTCTAAAGAAAATAAATAAAGATATGTATGATGATGGTCTCATTTTTGTGACAATTGATGTTAGGGATTTGTTCTCTGTTATCCCACATGAACTGGGTGTGGAGTGGTTTTACCTATTTTTATGTAGATATACCAATATCAAACATGAGCTTGTTAGGACTATTAGAACCTTAATGGAATTGGTTCTAGACACCAATGTCATAGTATTTGAAGCCCAGCTCTTCAAACAATGCAAGGTCATAGCAACGGGGGCTATATGTGCCCCTATATTTGCGAATAACAGCCAATATGCTCAATATTGGAAGTATTATGGCAGATATTTGGATGACATCATTATCCTGTGGCATGATAGTATGGAAGAACTTAATAGCTTTTTGGCCTATATAAAGCAAAGTACAGATTTTTTAGATTTTACGTATACAGTAGGGAAAGATACAATAGACTATTTGGATATTACCATCAAGAAAAATGAGTACAAAAAAGACTTTACAACAACACTATTTAGAAAACCTACTTACTCTAATACCCTCCTGCACTTCAACAGTTTCCACCCACTACATCAGAAGAAATCCTTGGTAAAGGGCCAAGCTGTTCGTTTGGCCCGTATGACTTCTGAATGGGAGGATTTCTTACAGCAAATTGAGGTATTGAAGAATATGCTTTTGCAAAGAGGCTATCCTGAACTGTTTTTAAAACCTATTTTACAGGAAGTTATAGATAAAAGACATAGGGGGTGTTATTTTCCTTTGCTTGGTAAAGGTATTATTCAAAATGAAAGTTTACCCAAGGAAGGAATTGACTTTAAAAGGTCAGGTATCCTTAAGTTTAACATACAATTCACTGACATTACCCAGATTATTCAGCATAACTGGAATTTATTTCACACCAGTCAAGATTATCTTGAAATAGTGGGAAAGGCCCCAAAAATTGTCTATCAGAAGGATATTTCCTTCAAAAATATGTTAGAGAGAAACAATATTATTGACACCAAAGTAGAGGGTATGTCAAAATGTGGATTTTGCCTTCAATGTAAACATATCATGGAGTGCACTGAGATTGATATTCCTAATTATGGGAAATATTTCTATAAGAAGACATTTTGTTGCAGCAGCAGATCTGTAGTTTATCTTGCCCTTTGCCGGTTATGTCCATGTTTTTCCATTGGCAAGGCTATCAATGCCCTTAGAAGTAGGGTCTATCAGCACTGCTATGACATCAGGAAGCAGGACATTAAAATGGCTTGGCAGTCCACATTAATAATAATGAGGGACGCAATTTTAAGTTCACAGTTTTAGAGCAGGTATCATTGGGGGATAGGGGGGTCCAGTTAATGACTTTTTAGAGTTTTATGAATTAAGGTGGCAGATGAGGACTAATGCTGCCAAATACCCAGGCCTTAATAGTAACATTTCCATCAGCCCTATACTTAGACTAAGGGCAGAAGGATATATGTGATCATTATGCAGTTCACAACATATATGTATATATATATATTTATATTTTTATATATAAGCAAATATTTATATAATTAATATATAATTTACAATGAAATGTTTCTTGTGAGTTTACATATATATGTTTTTAACAGATTTTATATGTTATACATCATACATTTTATGTATTTTAAGGTATGTATTTATTGTATTTGTGTTTTAGAGACTACACCTTTAAGCTGATTGCTAATTAACATTTTTGTAAGCAAGATTGCTATATAAGTTGGGTCAGTCATTGTTCATTTGTAATCATTCTGATGAAGTTTTTTATTTTAAAAAACGAAAGCGCTCAATAAATATTGGTTCGTGGATCCTGGCTTGCTTCTTCTAATATTTGAAAAAATCTTATTTTCCTTCACATCTGTTGGTCTATAAAATGACTTTGCATTATGCTTGTTATCAGAAATTATCTGTACAAACCCATCCCTTATTTTATCCCTTTAGTCACTGACCTAATGAGGTGTGCTACAATTTGCCTTTCTTTGATCCTTTACCCAATCAGCTCTTTGAAAATGCTGACATTGTTCTGGAAATTGGTTTGCTAAGATTAGTTCCTTCATTTTCATGATTCCTGCAGTGGTGACCTGAACAATCAAATATGTATAAATTTATTTTTTAATCAATTCTCTATCCCAGATAATATTATGCCTTATTCAAGGGGCATCTGGATTTCACTCCTCAGTGCTATAAGCAACAAAACTATGACAGGCATGAGAAGTTAATCTTCGACTACTTAGAAAGAAGAAATAAATTAGTCATAGTTTTAACCATCTGTGAGAGTGATGAGAGTACTTTCAGAAGGTCTTGACTTGAGGGGGAGGGGCATGGTGGTTCAGATCAAAATGCATGAGTTCTCATTTACCTTAAAAGTGCCAGTCCCAGCCAATAGCAATAAATTCAGTGCATTGTGGCAGGTGAGCGATGGTGACAATTGCACACTCTGAGTATGTAGATCATTTATTGTACTTCCCCATGCATGGAACAGGATTCCAATATACATCAGGCAGAGCCCCTCACTAACACTCTTCAAGAGAAACCTTGACGGGTGGATGGGAAACAGAAAATTTACCCCGGGGATCACTGCAGTGGCCCTGCTGGACAAAGGCACAGGGAACTAATCTAAGGGCGTGGTGAAAGCCAACACATTCTGGCTAGGCTTATAAATGCCCTTGGGCAGATAGCCTAGTACTTACCTATGAACCTATAAACCTGTGGAAGGGAAGAGTCACTTCAGAGGCTATCCATAATGCTGTAGCTGATTCACACATTGGGAATGTTTGAAGTACACTGTGTTCTGAACAGGTTAATGGATCCACTGTGGTCTGTGTGTGTGTGGGTTGGATGCTGGAGGAACTGCAAGTGCAGTGCCTGCTTCCACTGTGCAAGTGATAGGAAGTGAATTATCTTACTTTGTATTTCCCCTGGACATTTTGCCACTGAAAGGAAAGATTATTTTGATCAGAAGCAAGGGGCCAAACAGTTTTCAGTGACTGCCTGTCATTTGCTTACCTAAATTGTTCTACTTGAAGGAACATAAAGTGTTTCATATTAGTGCTTCTTATTTGCTTTGCTGCTTTTCTTTCCTTGTACAGAGCCTTGCAGTGCATCATTAAAGCATTTACCCTCATACTAATCTTATAAGTCTCTGAGATTCTCAGTGAGCCTTTGGCAGTGAGTACTCTGTTATCTTTGTGCCACATTTGAAATCATGCTATCACTGGCTGAGTGCTATAAACACAGTAAAATGATGATGATGTTGGTTAACAAGTTTTCAAACATTTATATTATGTATTTGTTTAGTCTCTGATAAGCAGGCTATGTACATTAGACGGAAATTTGAATTTAGCAGATGTCCCCAAGACTGTAACAGAGGAGACATCTAACATCACAACATACAAAAAAGTGTTTTGCATATGTGCAGTATAGAGCAAAGCAATGTGGACAGCATGTTGACCTAGTGGTAGGGCCGCTGCCTGAGAGCTTTAGTGTTTGGTGTTACAGCCTGACTTATAGTCAGTCTCTGTGAGTAGTCTACATGTCTTCTTGTGCCTGCATGATTTATTTATTTTTATTTAGGTCTTCCAGTTCTGTCTTACCTGTATATGCTGTTTACCCTTGCCCTTGTGGCTTAAGTCCTGGCTCAAAAGGGTCAGTGGACCAGTCCAGTTACCCGCTAACAGATGATAGCTAAAACAACTAAATAACACTGTACAAAATACAGTGATTATGAGAATGGCCGCAGTATCATCCTGTTAATTAGAAAGAACCATAGTGCTTGCATTAAGGGCTGTAAGCCAGTTCCAATGATGCAATATTTTGCGATTCAGAGACACATTAGCTGCAATGAGGAAACACCTCATGATCAGCTAATCTGCATATCTCTGAATCAGTGTAACTAACACAAGTACAGATCAGCACATCCTTTGGTAACATCCTGTTAGCATAGGCACCCCCTTCACCCTTCCACACACAGTGCTTACACACACACCATGTCTTACCTGTCTTTGAGTTGACAGAATATTTCCAATGTGTCCTCTTCCATTTTCACTGGGCCTATAAATCATGATTATGCTTTAGTTATCAGTGACAGCTTTTAGAGTGTCACACTTCATATTATTTAAAGTATCCCTGGTGGCTAGTGTTCCCCTTCACCCAAATCCATGTTATATATATGTGCCATTAAGACACATTGTTAAATTTAATCCGTGTTGGCTAATGATTCCCTCCCTGACCCATATTATTGTGAAGTGATCTAAAGGCGCAAGTTGTAAGAGTTATCCCTGCTGTCTAGTGGCTCCCCCCGACCTGCTGTTACAGATTATACTTTTTAGTCTAGGGGAGTGTGACAACAACCCTCACCCATTTAAACACACACACACACACACACACACACACACACACACACACACACACACACACACACACACACACACACACACACACTCCCATTCACCTACACACAGAGACGAAAACACACATGTATGCAGCCTTTCACATACACATTCACAAGAACATGCATACATTTCTTAATACTACATGACTGCTAAACTCTCCAGCACTTACCTTTACTGCAGTGGGTGAACACAAGCTTTTGGCCATGTTTATTAACATGAGTGATCAGGAGCAGCTGCAGTAGTATATCTTATTATAGGCAGTTCTGGGACAGAGCACATAGAAAATTAATGAAAGTGTCACTAGCATCTAGTATAGCCAGCAAAACAACCCACAGCTGTGCTGCATTTATTGGTAGAAAACCATTGCTGTAGGGCTGTCTCTGAATATGATAGTGCACTTCGTGGTAAACTTCCTGAATTTGCCCCTTCATTGTTTTGTGACTCAGAAAGAAGAAAATAAGCGTGTACATTGCACATTTTCATTTGTAATGTATCACTATACTATTCTGACTGCAGAAGAGAAAGTAAATGTGTGGTATTAGTTTACATAGTTGCATAGACTGACAGATGGGCACCTTTGGTTGGATTCAAAAACAATTTTCCTTGGGGCAAGTCACTTCTTGAAGCTGTGAAATGATCCAAAAAGGGAGCTCTGCCAACATACCATCAGCCTCTAACTATATTTCCTCCAAGGTCACACAGACTGTGAGAAAAGGGAAAAGTTAAAAGAACAAACACGTTTACTTTTTCTTTGAATAGCATAACTGCAGAAACACCATTACAAAGCAGCTAAACTAAGCACTTTCCAACTTATAAAGATGTCAACAAAACAAACAGTTTGCTAATACATCCACATGACTTAGTGTCAACAGATTTTAACCTGACACATGGTAGTGTTCTCCTCTTTTATTCCTTCTTTGGTCTATCCCCAAAGCACATTTCTTACCAATTTACATATACACAGAGAGAAAGAGGGATGAAGCTATGTGCAAAAAAGTCTCAGGAAACATTGGAAATGGAATATATTAAAAACAAAATGAATGTTATTTCATTTCATAAAGGTAAATGAATAAACTTAGGTAGCCCCCCCCCCCACACACACACACACACACACACACAGTTTAAGGCAAGGAAAGCACTGTCTGCTGGATTTTTCTCCAACAAAATATTTAAAATGTAGAATTCCTTTAGTAATGGGCTAAACTGCTGCAAAAAATTAGGCTGTAGGCCATGCTTAGGCCTTGATTCCATCTTCATAAATTGCCTTTACTGATGTCGTGTGTCATAATGGGATATTATGCAGCTCCTTCTTACCTTGCTGTGATCCTTCAAATGAAGAACTGACTTTCTGAATGCATTTAGACAGACAACTTTCTTTAAACAACAACAATTATGAGGAAATCGTACCTCATGAGCAAGTATCACCAAATTTCTATTTTAGATATATATATATATATATATATATATATATATATATATATATATGTATATATATATATATGTATATATATATATATGTATATATATATATATAAAATAAGTTCTTCATCAGCATTTCTTTGGGAACTTTTCATTCACGCATTCACACATTTTTAACGTCATTCTCTATCTCCATAATAATGTCTATATATCTATTTGTCTCTATGTATGTGCGTGTGTGTGTATATGTGTGTATATATATATATATATATATATATATATATATATATATGTGTGTGTGTGTGTATATATATATATATATATATATATATATATATATATATATATACATATGTGTGTGTGTGTGTGTGTGTCTATGTAGATTTTTATGGTTCATTTGATCTATAGCCCATTCATTGCTAAAAACAGTGGCATGTTTGATGTTCTTTGTGTTTCACTGTTGCAGTCATCACACTAGGGTTATCCTGCCAGGGGTAGCCCTCAGTCAGCCCAAATACCAGAGGCTTAGTATTTCTGTGTCGGTTGCTGTCACTCCAGGACTGATGTCAGGTCGTCAGTGGTATAAAAATAGGCAGCCGACGCCATTACCCCAGCCTTTCTTGCCGAGGAGCCCAAAGCAGAAGCAGTTCGCACGAGTGCTGGTCGGCCGCTACATGAGTTTTTGTTTCTGAAATTGAAGTTGAAGTCTTCTATAGTGAAGTACCCCACTGGGGATCCTTATTTCTTGCTCTAACTGATGTCAGAAAAAGTTAACAGTTGTCTCGCCTGTGGAAAGCAAATACCGCACTGAGATTTCCATTCTTCCTGCATCACCTGTTTAGGCCCAGACCACGACGTTCCTCGCTGTCAGCTTTGTGCTTTGTTCAACGCCAGAACTATACGTCATCGGGCCCTTATTGTAGCTAAATACTTTTGCTCTCGATCTCCGTATTCCGAAATGGCTTTGGTAAGCCATCCAACTACCGATCTTCCGAAAAAACCTAAGGATAAACACAGAGACAGACCGCACAGGTCCAAAACTGCCTACGACGCTTCCGTTAAGCTAGTTGCCAGTTCACCAGTACTCAGTGAGGCTCTTTCACAGCCCCTGATGCCCGCTTCTGTGGAGTCGCAAGCCACTATCAAGACCCGTTCGGAGTCGGGTATGCCGTGAGACTCTTCTTTGAATATGGAACCTGAGGATTTCTCTACCTTGGATGAGTCTGTAGCCGCTGTGCAGGCACTGGCTTCCGAGGAAGTTCTTCGCACTACTGATATTCGACACAAACCGACAACTTCTTTCATGTCTTCAGTTCTTTCTAAAATTACCGAGTTTCTAAGGCCCAGGGTACGAACTACGCCTAAAAAATTGATGACCCAAGCTCAAGCACCTGCTTCCATACCTCAATCTCAAATGCTTAAAATGGCGGAAGACATTATCATGCTGATTAGGGGAAGCCAGCCTACCCCTTCTAAAAGCAAAAGAGACTTGTCCCCAGCAGCTTTATCTGACCAAGAGTCTGACAACTCTGAGGTTTCTGATTATGAAGACATGCCCTTATTTGCTTATGAGGATTCAGATGCAGAGGAATCAATTCCTTCTGCCTCTCCTCCAGAGGATTTTTCTTTTGGTGAAACCCTACATACCTTGAGAGAGCATTTTCATTGGGAATGCCAGGATTATCCTCAGTCCAAAAAGAGACTCAGGGAATTTTTAGATTTACCACAGCACAGACCCTTAGCTATTCCTTCTGTTCTGGATGTTGTGGATGATGTGTTCATGGAATCCAGTTTAACTCCTGATACTCTACCTCTTGCTCCCAGGAAACCTGACAGGTATTACAGAGTCCCTGACTCACACAAATTTCTTTTCAAAAATCCTTCTGCTGACCCAGAGGTTATCTCCCAAGGACCTAAAGGAATAAAACCAACCACAGCTAAGAATCCCACCCCTTCGGACAGGGATTCCAGAGCTTTAGACAGATGGGGTAAAAAGTATACACCTCTGCAACTCTTGCCATTAGAGCATTACATTGTCAGTTCCACATGCTGAAATACCAACAACATACTATAGAACTTAATTAAACAAAAATTATCTACCTTTCCAGACTTTGCAGAAAATAAAGAATTACAGGCGCTTATGAATCCTGCAAGCCAAGTTACTAAGCAATACCCTGCAATGTGGGTTTGATGCCCTAGAAGCATCCTGGAGGGCAGCAGTCACAGGTTCTGTACTTAGAAGGCATGCTTGGCTTAAAGAACAGACCTTGCCAGACCATGTCAAATCAAAATTATTGGACGCACCACTGAACAAAGACAATTTGTTTGGCACCAAGGCAGAAGAGGTTTCAAAAAAGATGGAAGAAAAAGCTAAATCTATGCAGACAGTTAAAGACTTTTTGCAAGTCCAGCCTCCGAGATTCAGTAGGCCCCTCAAAACACTATTCCTTGCCAGCCCAGGGAATTTAGAGAGCTAAGCAATGGAGTACATCCACTTCTAAAACAGGGAGTGCTAAGCCACCCCCTTATGGAAAGAACTCACAATGACATTTCAACTCCACCTCTTACCTCTGCCCTCCTGCTTGTACCCCTAGGAGGAAAACTTGCCTCACATGCAAAAAACTGGGCCTCCATCACCAACAGTCGATGGGTCCTCAACTTAGTGTCCCAAGGGTACAAATTTTATTTCCACACACTGCCAACCCCAAAAGGGTTCCCATATCTTCCTCCAAACTAGTGGGCAGAGGCACAAAACCAAATTCATTCCTTGCTGTCCATGAGGGCAAATCAGCCTGTTCCTGTAGACCAGACAGGCCAAGGTTTCTATTCCAGACTTTTCCTGGTACCCAGAAAAGAAGGCACCTGGCACCCAATCCTAGCTCTAGCCATTCTAAACACCTTCTTGGTGGTACCAAAATTCAAAATGCTCACCCTCCAGCAGCTTCTTCCTATGCTATCCAAAGATGCCTAATTAGCCACTCTTGACCTAAAAGAGGCCTATCTGCACATCCCAGTCAGAGACTCTTGCAGGAAATATCTACAGTTCAGGGCAGGATCTATGCATTATCAGTTCTCTGCACTTTCCTTTGGCTTATCCACTGCTCCCAGAGTTTTCACAAAATGCCTGGCTCCAGCCATTGCTTTTTGCAGACAAAGAAATATTCAAATTTACCCCTTCTTGAACGACTGCCTGATTCAGGCAGACAGTCAGGAAAAGCTTTTACCGCACCTGACATTTGTAAAAGACCTACTGACCTCACTGGGGTACATTATAAACGAAAAGAAATCCAAACTAGTCCCCAGTCAGAAAATTGTATTCCTGGGAGCAAGCCTGGACACAGCATCCCAGATGGCATTCCTTACTCCAGAAAAACATGCCTATCTGACAGGCTACTTCTCTCAACTGGCCACCAGAACCCAGTTATCCGCAAGGAAAATCGTGCAAGCTCTAGGGTTCATGGCATCCAGCATTCTACTCATTCCATATGCCAGACTGCATATGAGGAAACTTTAGTGGTACTTAAAAAGCTTTTGGTGTCAACATTCTCAGGACCTGGTGTCAACATTCTCAGGACCTGGAAACTATCATACTTGTGATACCTTGTCTAAGGAAAGATTTTCTTTGGTGGGCAGCAGCATGCAACCACAACAAGGGACTACCCTTTTCACAACCCACGCACCCAGACCCTAACCACAGATGCATCAGACTATGCCTGGGGTGCACACCTGGACAGCAGGTGCATTCAGGGCCACTAGAGCCCAAATCAAATTCATCTGCATAGCAACCAAAAAGAGATGCTAGCTGTTCAGCACGCTCTGACAGCTTTCAGACCCCTAATCTCTCCAGGGCCTCTACTAGTCAAAACAGACAAAACCACAGTTATGTGGTACATCAGCAAGCAGGGAGGAACCCACACTTACCCACTATGCAGGCTAGCCATGACCCTTTGGCACATGGCTTCAGCCATTCAGATTCACTTGCTAGCACAATTCCTGCCAGGCAACCTATACTCTCTGGCAGACAACTTAAGCAGAAATCTTCTAGACCCACATGAGTGGCAATTAAACCACAACACCTTCAGCCTCATAACCCAGAAATAGGGTACCCCGAAGGTGGACCTACTTGCCTCCCACAACAACCACCAGCTCAGCAAATTCTGCACCAGGGAACCTCACAGCAAGGCCTGGAAAGTGGGTGCCCTATCCTTTCAATGGCTAAACCTTTCGATCTATGCATTTCCCCCTCTACCTTTTCTTACAAAGGTCTTACTCAAAATAAGGGAGGAAAGACCAAGGAAAATCCTGATTGCCCCAGACTGGCCACGCCAACACTGGTACCCACTACTGCGCAGCCTGTCACCATTGCCTCCATGGCACCTCCCTCAGATTCCAACTCTCCTGACCCAGCAGAAGGGAGAGTTCTTGCATCCACATTTGCAGACCCTGAACCTGGCAGCCTGGCTTATTCGCGGACCTCTCCTCCAGTGGCAAACATAAGCAAGCAAGTCCTGGATGTTATATGTGAAGCCAGATGACCCAGCACTAGAAAATCCTATGCTGACAAGTGGAAAAGGTATTGCTCTGGGATCCAGGATAAAGGAGCTGTACCAGCTCAGCCCTCCTTACCTCTCATCCTGGATTACCTAGCAGACCTGCTTCACAGGGGCCTATCCTTCTCTTCTATTAAAATCCATGCCTCTGCCATCTCTGCTCATTACAGCACAGAGCCACCTCTATTTTCACACCCCCACATCAAGCAGTTCCTTAGAGGAGCTAACAACTTAAGACCACCCAGAAGATCCCCTACTCCTGCTTGGGACCTTAACTTTGTGTTGGAAAAGCTCACGTTACTCCCCTTTGAGCCTGCAGCTACAGAAGAGTTAAAATTCCTCTCTTGGAAAATAACCTCACTTCTGGCCATCACTTCAGTTTGAAGAGTGTCTGAGCTGCAAGCACTCATGGCTGTGGAACCCTTCATCATTTTTTATGCTGACAGGGTCTCCCTCAGGACTAACCCAACTTTCCTGCCTAAAATGGTGTCCAGTGTGGCTGTCAACCAATCTATTCATTTGCCCATGTTTTTCCCTAAATCTCACAGTATGGGGGAAAGGATCCTGCACTCTTTAGATGTGCCCAGACAGCTCAGATTGTACCTGGATAGGACTAAGCCCTTTAGGAAATCTGACTAGTTACTAGTCAGCTTTGCAGCAGGGGCAGAGGGCAAGGCCATATCAAAACAAACCATTTCCAAATGGATAGCACACTGAATCCATTTCTGTTACAAACACTACTGGAAACCACCCCCACAGGAGATCAGAACACATTTCACTAGGTTAACTTACACCTCTACAGCTTTTCTCAGAGGGGTCCCTACCAGGGACATCCTGGAGGCTGCAACATGGACTTCTGTTCATACCTTCACCAAGCATTACCACCTGCCTATCTTTTCCATATACAGGGCAGGCTTTGCAGCCGCAGTTCTGCAGGGCATACTAGCCAGCCCCATCTCTTCCTGTCTGCCTCCATCCATTTCTTCAGCTTTGGGAATCAACCCAAGTGTGATGACTGCAACAGTGAAACACGAAGAACATAGTACAGTTGTGTACACTTACCATAAATGTAGATGTTCGAGTGTATTCACTGTTGCAGTCCTGGTTTCCCACCCTCCATCCCTCTTCTCTCTCTCTCTTCCTCACTCCTTACAGTGCTGTTTGGTATTTACTTTCTAATGGTGGTGTTATTCCACCATAACCTAGCTCCCTATTTGGGGGCTACTGACAATTGGGGCAAGAAAAACTGATGTAATGGCATTGGCTGCCTGTTTTTATACCACTGATGACCTGACATCAGTCCTGGAGCGACATCAACCAACACAGAAATACTAAGCCTCTGGTATTCAGGCTAACTGAGGGCTACCCCTGGCAGGATATCCCAAGTGTGATGACTGCAGCAATGAATACACTCAAACATGTACATTTATGGTAAGTGTACACAACTGTACTTTCTACCATACATTTCTTCAAAGCCACAAAACACTGAAGCACATTTTAGTGAAAATATCACATACATTAAATATATAACTGTATGTCAAAAAATGCATTATTTTATCCTTTGGGAAGTCATCTACCCCAGGTAACTACCACATTGACCGTACGCTCCTAAGAGTTGATACAGTTGTTATGGATTTGGGAACTTATGTGGACAGTCACCTAACTTTTGACCAACAGGTGTCTATTGTTGTAAGACAGTCCTTTTATATGACATAGCTTATTAATAAAGGGATTGTGCCTGGATGTAGGGATGTCATTGTCCCCCTTTACTCATCCCTTTTTAAGCCAATCACTGAATATAATGTCCCCTTTGGTATGTATCTGTCCAAACACATGCAACACCTGGAATGGCCACAGAGAAATACCTTACTAAAAGGATACAAGGTCTAAACAACATGTCTTGCGTGGACCGACTCAAAGCCCTGTCACTGTACTCTGTATCTAACAGACTGCTAAGAAGTGATGTATTTCTGGCATGCAAGGCATCCTCTGTCTCATTGCTGATGGGTTAGCTGCACATCAGCAAGTCAAATGACATCAGAAATACTGAAGGTTTTTTACTTAGACCATGGGTACTACTATCTTGATGTAGAAATAAGCACTTTTGCATAAATTCAAAGTAAACTTTATTGTCGGTCAGATAAATACAGCATACAAGCTGAAAGAAATGATGTTGCTTTGATCCCCGTGCAAGACATAACAATGAACACATAGTTTGAATGACAGTAAGACTAATGCACATAAAGTAATAATTAAAATATTAAAAATACAATAAATTTCTAGAATTGGACAGGAAAAATATTATATTAGTAGGTATTGCAAGACTGACTTCCCATTGTGATTGCTTAGAATATTGTACTTCACCAATTGTAGTATGATATATTCTGATGTTCATATTGCGCTTGTATGGTACTCACTCCTGACTATTGCACATTCAGGAAGTAATAGCATAAGAAATCAAGCTAACTGTACCAGTTATTGAAGCAATTTGCCAGAGTGATTACTATAGGTGATACTTCATAGCAAGTAGCATATTGATCTAATTATTCACTGTCATGCCTGGCATTCAAGTTCATCAGCTATGGCTAGAGGGAAGAAGCTCCTGTTCAGTCTAGATGTTTTGCAATGTAAGTTGCGATACTGCCTGCCCAAGGAAAGGCGGAACTACATGCCATGAGCAGGGTGAGCGGGATCGTTGATTATCTTCCTAGCCGTTCCCACACACCGAATTTCGTTCAAATCATCCATGGATGGGAGCGAGGAACCAATGACTTTTTCGCTGTCCTCACTACTCTCAGGAGAGCCTTGCAGTCAAATACTTTGCAGTACCTATACCAAACTATGATGTTGTTAAGATGAATAAAATAAAATTTCTTTTAGAAAAAAGACTTGTATGTCACCTAGTGTTAGTCACATTGGTGGATGAAGTGAACATAAAACTTCAGTTAAACATTTCTCCTAAATTCCCAGATTAACCTGTCACTGCCAAATAAATTATAATCCCCATTAGAAAATACAGTTTTTCTTCTTTTTTTTTAAGTTGTCCATGGTGTTGAAGTAACAGTCTTTACGATGAAAAATTCTGTATTGGAGCAAACCATAATCTCTGCAAAATGAGCAAACCTGCATTTGTTTGGTGATGGGAAATTTGAACTGCAGTCAGTGAGAGGGAGACAGAGAGAGAGACTGATCATACCTGTTTCCGGTCACTGTACTCTTTGTGCTGTATTTTCTAGAGGTGTACCTATCATTAGTCCTTGAGTTGTATACCTGAGGGAGTACACCTACTGCCTAAGAGATTGTGAGAGAATCCTGCTTGATCCTGCATCACTGACAAGATGGCTGCAGTGGAACTCCTACAGATGACTGTGGCACTCAAGACATTAGCTACAACGTTAACATATACAGGACCTTTTAGTGGGATAACTATTTTTCCACAGAGGGTACCTCTTTTATGGAATAGGCTCTCCTTAGAGGTAACATAGACCCTTTTTTAAATGTACCCTGGATGACTGGTTGGGCAATCATACGTCTATCCCCTGTAGCCCTTCTGGAAAGGAACTGAAACTAAGTTGGGCTCTGGTATTAATTCATGTCTTGGTGTACTGGTGGGATCACTGGCTAGGCTAAAAGTGGTCCACAGGATCAGTAGTCTTGTATGAGCCTATTAAAGTATGAGTGGCTTCAGTCATCAGACCCATCTGAAAACTAAAAGCCATGCCTTCCTTGAAGCCGCTATCCCATGAAGATGACTTGGAGGCACATATAGTAGAATTCAAATCGATCACTAGCCAGGAGGGATGGGACTCATCTGGACAGTCTCGGCACAATTAATGGGAATCTCCTGTATGCTGTCATGGACATGAAAGGTGCAGACTATGAGGACTATAAAAAAGTAAAAGAATATTTACTTTCTTGAGCTTGGGTCACAAATTCCTTGAAAAGACTTTTTCATAAAACAGAACGATAATGTCTCAGTTTTGTAAATGAAAATGTGATATTTTTTTAGTTAGTGCAGGTGGTCATAATTGTAAGGAAACAATGCTAGAGATATTGGTAATTGAGAGTATGTCTTATTTAACACAGCCACTGCCCCACCCCTTTCTGTAGCCAGTTTATTGATGGATAGTTGAAGTTCTTCGAAAGAAAGGTGTTGGGACTAATTGATATTTCCAGTAAGATAGCTATTGTGGTCTGAATGGAGCATGCAGGGTGTTCTGTAGTTAGCTATAGTAGTCTTGTTTAGGTTTATTGGCACATCTAGGAGTTCAGATTTGGAGTCTCAAGGAATTGGTCATATAAGGGGATGATATTCCTAACAAATACTGATACTCCTGCACAATTTCCAGAGGGTCTGAAGAAATCATAGGTGCTAAACATAGGAATAAAGTGCTTTCATTGCCTTGCAACTATGTCCCTTTTACTACACATATATAAATGTGTTCAATTTACAGGAGGACCTCAAGTTTCACATTTTTTGTTAAGACTTCTGGTGTTAGAAGAGGCATCTTAAGGTGCGATGAATTACACTTTACTTTAAGTTGGAATATCTAGCAAATGGACTCTGCTTAGAAAAGTTAGTATCATTACAGTAATGACTTTAGCCAGAATACAGAAGCCATGGTAAGAGAGGTGCAAACTATTCCTGGCAAAGCAGGAAGGCTTGCCAGCCATCTCATCCCAATCTGATGCATACTGGATCCCATGCAATGGCATCAGCCACATAGTTGATTATTAAAGCCAGTTATCTTTCTTCGAATCTTGGCATCATTTTTCATGATGGCAAAATAACACTCAAAACCCATGTCTCTTACATCTTGGACACATGCATAACAAGCTCAGATATATCCTTTTGCATGTCCCTTGTCAGTAGACTGCCTAAGATCGTTGACCCTAATGTAGGCTGCAACTAGATCATTGTGGTGTTTCCCAGGATGGAGGAGTCTAAGAAGCCTTGATACTGATCCTGGCTCTGAAAAGGCAGTAAACCCTCACCCTTTTCATATCCATCCTGGTGAAGATGGTGTCCATTTGCCTGATAATAGAGTCACTTCATGTTAAATCTCTTATGTAGATGGATGCAATCTCAATAGGCATTTAATGGCTTGGAGATGCACTTGTGAGCCACTCTTGTGTGGCAGCACTGCAGTGGTTATTTTCCAAGCTTCAGGAATATAACCCGTGAGGAGACATACGTTAAAGAGGTTAAGGATGGGTGGATAGGTCATGTTTGATAGTGATACTCTGGCAACCTGAAGTTTCATGGCTGTGGACGTGTTGTTGTGTCTGAACTATTGGCTGAGTTTTTCCCATTTAGTCCTTAGTGTGGGCAGCTTAGGCAGTTCTCTACCTCAGCATAAGTTGGATTAGTGGAGGTGCTCTGTGATGTAAGTTTTTGTTTGATAATCTTGTTGATTGTGTTTGTAGTGGCAAAGTTGTGTGCCATAATGGTATCTATACGAAGGCAACATTTCTTTTAATGTATGCCACACAGCTTATAATATATTAATGCTGTTATGAAAAGGCAAATAATATTCATGCATGCTTTACCAAACAAATATTGATATCTCTGGATCCCTGGATGCTCTCATGTTATCCATCATGTTATAATGTCAGTTTTTAAATAGTATCCTCTTCTTGCATATACCATCGCTAGCATGACAGTTGCATATTTAAATGTAAATATGGAAAATCTCATATTTTACATAATTTGCAAGCAAGCTTTAATAATTACATTCCTGTATATTTCACACCAAGTGTTTTACTGTTCATTTGCAGCATATCATGTAATCTTTTAGATGCCTTTGTCCACCATGCATGACCCGCCTTTCATGAGATATTAGAACAACACTACTCCCCCAGAATAATTTTATGCTGTAGAAAAACATTAACACACTGTACGTCAAACAGATACTTATATCCGTGACTGTGTTTATCTTGCTCAAATATGTGTTGTGCTGCTTGTGGAGGTCTTCCTGACATAACAGGATCTCACTGCACTTTTGTTTTATTAATGCAAATATATAATATGTTTAATATTTTTCATAATAATTTCCAAACAACTCTACATTGTACATCCGCAGTGATGTTTTCACTGAGGGTACCTGCCACATCCTGTCAACCTACAGATGCCACCTTGCTTCCCCATCTGTTACCCATTTTTCATTATATATTAGTGTCAGTGTTAGACTAATGCTAATATTAATACAGTGTACCTCAAGTAAGCATACATTTACTGTCTTTCCCTTGCCCAAAATTACTGTTCAAGATGTTACTCAGAATATTAGAATTATAGTAATAGTAATAAAGTGTACATCAAGTTAATAGTTATGTGACTGACTATGCTTCTCTTATATGATTATGCTTATAATTTTTTTCTGAAACACACTCTGATTCCCTTAGGCGTCACTAACCTGACAGTATCATGACTCCTTGCTTCCTAATGCTGATTGTACCATTCTTCAGATATTAGTATTAATATGCAAATGTTGCTAATTTTCATAACTGCGGAGTGTAAAAATATATTTTTCATACTCTGCACCAACAGTTATCAGTAACTCATAGCAATTTTTTATCATGTTGCGTATTTCTAATATGGATATACTAATTCAGGCAAATCGGGACATATTTCTTTGTATACTGCCACATCCACCAATCTTAAGTTGGTGCACCTTGCAGACATTCTTAACTACAGAAACAAACAAAAAAGGCTGTATACATGTATGCATCTCACACATTTTTTATGGGTATGGTAACCCTTTCTGGGCTGTGATAAGAAGAACTGGCCATTGTAATGCACAGCAGTATGGCTGACAACAGTGGAAGGCATTGCCCAGTCCACAAACAGCAGTGAAAGACAAAACTTTTTATAGCTATGTAGTTCCACTAATTGCTAGCAGTAATTCAAAGGCATAGTGACCCTCCACCTTGAGCTGTATCAGGAATTGTGAATGAATGAATGGCTAATAGGAGACAGTGACTATGGTAATTCATTTTAGCTTGCTGAAAACACTAACAAAGGTTGCACTGCCATCAAGAACTAACGATGTTCACGGTGAAATGTATAAAAGTCACACGTACACTGCTGGCAGCATAGCTGTATTGAACGGACATTTTCAAATGCAAATTTAAGAAATGCAAACACCATGAACTGTGAATCTTTGTAAGTTCAAAGATCTGCTTTGCTGCTTTCTCAAGGCGCAATAACCTCCTGTAGCAGTTGCAAATGAAAACAGCTGTTCGGAAATGCAAAATGAGTCAGGGGTGATCCTAATTCAGTGCTTCAATTTGTACATTTCTTTTTCCAGTCATTGTTAATTATGTTAAGTAATTGTGCTAAATAGTTAACTAATTTGCTGCTTGTACTTCATGGGTTAAATTAGAAGCTTACAGGAGGTGAGTTGTGACATTAATTATTTCAAAGTACTATAAATGCATAAAAAACAGATTGACCATTTAATCTGAGTAAATAACAAAAAGATCTGTTATTTTCATCCGTAGACAGCGCTCTCACACATCAATTATAGCCATCCTGTAGACTGTGTGCATCCCAGAAGTCTGATTGTTATTGTCTAAAAATAATTCTAAAGTAAATGACCTAGTAATGTATTTTAGCTTTGCTCCACCAAACGCCAAACATCCAACACATCTGCCTTGCTTCTTCTCACAAATCACACTAGTCCTACAAGCCAGAGCAACAGCCATTCCCGTCAAGTTTTTGTACTTTGTACATTTGATTGTAATAAAAAAAATGTGTATATGCCATACTTCACCTGCCATATTTTATAAATTCCTGCAGCTGAAGGTCTTCTGATATGTTAGTCAGTGTCATCATATGGTTATTGTCTTCTCACCTCTACCAGTAAAAGTAACACTAAACATCCTAGGAAGATGTTCAACCATCCAGTCAATGGATTTGATTTAAGGAGCAACATTGCATGTCTCTACAGCCCCTGGTTGTCTGTATTTACATATGAGATTGGAATATAGAGAAATGGATGGAGAGAGGAAATCAGGCAGGCTTTTCTGACTTCAGAGAAATGGGGCAGTAGGTCAAAACTACTCCCCCAAAATAATTTTATGCTGTAGAGAAAAGTCACTAATCGCTATACCCAAATCATCTAATATTGCAGATGACTGTCTGTATTCAAATAGTATAACTAAACTAAGGAAAAACATCCAGCTGCAAATGAAGTCTATTCAGAATGCAAGCTTGTTTAAAACACAACAAAAACTTCACCTATCAAATCAGTGGATCTTCTGTATATCAGGTGCTACTGTTGCCTTCAGGTTGTCATATCATCAAACCATTTCTCTTTATTCAGAATCCTGTGCCCCACAACCAGTCTTCGCCAACACCTGAACAGTTGTACTAATGTCTCCTAACCATATACTGTGGGCCATATTGAAAAAGATTTGCTGTCAGTATAAGTCTGCCCTGATATCAAAAGACTTGCTGTGAGTGTATGTGACCTTACTTCAGTGTAAAACTTACCTACAAACAGGCTTGAACAGGGTGCCAGATTCCAAAACATCTGCTCTCAGTTTAAGTGGTCACTTACACTGTGAAAAGTCTTTTTTTTTTGTCAGACCCATAGTTTTGTAACACTGCTCACCACTACCTCTGTCCTGATATAAACCTTATGATAGCCATGTATATAATTAGCTGTGGACTTTCTTAATACCCCTTTTCTTAATCACAGTACTAACATTTTTGCCCTACCTAGTTCCTTCCCTCTCCCAATTTGTTTGAATTTTTAAGCATTAATCCCATGATCTATTATCTCTTTGACAAACCCCGTAGTGCATATCTTCAAATGCTCAATATTCATCATCAACTAATGCTTAAGTATCTTTTATATTTTATATATATATTTATATATATCTTTTATATATATATATTTTATATTGTAATAGTTGCCTTTAATTCATATGAATGTAATCTAATGAGCAAACAAATGTGTAAATGTTAATCTATATTACTTAATATCTGTTCATGTATATTACTGAATGTCTGTTTAAAAATGTTTAATATGTTGGAGCTTTTCTCCCCGGGTATTCTCTGAAAATGTTTTTTTGATTAAACCCCATCTGACAAACCTGGTATAGAAAAGCAAAGCAAAAATAAAATAAAATAAAATAAAATAAAAATAAACTTTCCTTCAAAGGCCTTAGACAACCTATACTTATTGCAGCCCCACTGATTTCCACAGGGGGAGCCACACCTAGCTGTATGATAGGGATTACAGCTTTGGAAATTTACACATGACTGTTATTAAAACAGTAACTGTGATTTGTGATGCACATGTTGCTGCCTACTTCTTATAACTTACCTGTTTTAACTTCTTTTGTCATTAGGTGGAGCATACAGTCATATTTCACCACGTCCTGTTCATTGTGTTAGAATGCTCTACGTTGTCTTAGACCCCAGTCATGCAGAGTCCTTGCATGGCTCTTGGTATATGTAATTGCTGTATCACTAGATGGTTATATTCATTCTTTCATGGAAGGGGTGGTATATATTACCTGACATTAAAAGATACAAGGTAGGTGCACCTAGTCTCTGGAACAGTGAGACAGTTCCTGGCAGGGTCAAGATTAGCTGCGGCTAGTATTACAGCATGTATTACTTAAGGAATATTACTTGACTGGTTTTCCTGTATTTGTTAGTATTTCTTGCTCATTTTAAATGTAATAAATGACATCTGTTTATCATATCACTGATAAGATGCTCTACTAATGGATGTGTATAGCCAGCATTAATAGTTATGTAAAGTGTTTGCATCAATTAGGCACTAGCTACATAGGATGTGAATACATCAAATAAGATATAACCTTTTAGCTACCAATTTGTGTAGATATGCCAAGCAGGGATGAAAGATGAGACCTATCCTACACTTGGCCAAACAGCCTGTGGCATATCACTCCAGCTCGAGGGACTACATTGTGACTTATGTGTTAAAGCATGCAAATGCTATATGTCATGTAAACTAGAGTTAGATCTGATGAAACTCTAATAATAGTGAAAAGCGCTCATCTGTTTAATATATTATATTTTTCAATAAAGAAGTATTGATTTCTAAACAAGTTGTAAGTGCTTGATTACTTTAAAGTCTCTTTTTTCTGATTTTAAGGAGTCTCAGACAGTTTTTCCCTGTGGTTTAATTTTACATAGTTGCAGTTGTAGCTGTCAGTCACTTGGTCGACAGCTGAATTTTCCTCCAGACTCGATTGAATGACGTACAGCTTTTCACTGTTGAGCTGGATTATCCTTTTATGGTTGCATGATCAAGGGGTTAGTAATATAAGGCAGTTGGGAGGGCAGGGTGCTTGACACCCACATAAAAGTTTTTTCTGCATTTTACGTATTTATTTTTCCTTATTTTTGTGGTTGCAAATGAAAGTGTGCTTAGTTGGCATTTGTGATTATTATTAGAGTATTTACCTTGAATCTGGTTGATTATTTAATGGTGAGCAGTACTGGTATTTGATATTCGAGAATATACTTATGTGCATATATGTTTACTGGAATGTATTCAGTCATGGGTGCCGTAACCATAGAGCCAGGGGGATGGGTAGCCCTCCCACTTTTACATCTGCAAGACCTGTCAGGAAAAATGAATGAAGTGAAGTTTTCACTTAATGTGGATTCGCACAGGGATGTTAAACTAACTAAATTAGCTGTTCTTGTTCTCTTATTGCTCCGTGTTACAGGAGTTATGCTGCTGCTGTTCCATTGGTGCTGTCAGAGTCATGCCGGTAAGCAGAGTATTGTTCTTTTATTTACAGGAGTTATGCTGCTCTCGTGTGTGTGCGTGTGTGTGTGTATAAAATGCCCCAGTTAGGTATACCTGTTGGTTAGTGTTACTCAGGTTCAAAGAAGAGCCTGAATTCTCTACTCATACCACCACTTGTGATACAGGGAGTTGAGTTCTTAAATCTCCACTGTCCAGATTTTCACAGAATATTTGGCTCATACTTTTGCTCTGTTCCTCTTAAAATATGTGTTTTTCTGGCAAATCAGTGAGAACTGAATTCACTAAATAATGATAGCTCTTTAAGTTTCAGTTGTCCTTTCTTTCAGGAAACACATGGTAACACAAAACACTTTATTTTAGCAACTTTCTAAGATTATACAAGCAATATTTAAAATGTGTCCATGGTTTTGGGCCTTTGCAACCCCAAATAAAATTTGGCTTTTTCCAGATTTCTTGTGCTGCGAAGTTGAGAGATTTAGTTGATCATCAAGTGGATTTTACAAGGAGCTGAGAGCTTTAAGGAAAGAGAAGTTTAATGCTACTTATGCTAGGTTGTTTGCATTGTTAGTAGCACAACAGGTAGCATACTTGCTTTTGATGCAGAAGGCTGTGGGTTCTACTCCCACAGTATGTAGATGGATTGCTGATACTGTACTGTGTTGTGCTTTAATGGGAGTGGATGCTGCAGTCCTATGAATGTCCTCCTTTGGAGGAGTTACTTAGTAACTATGAATCCAGTGTCAGTTTGCCATCCATTCCCCATTGGAAAAATACTAGCTTATCATTTTTTAATGTAGCATAGGTAATTTATTCTTCAAGGGCAACAGGCACTTTATTTGTAGATGAAACAATGAAATATAAAGTTGTTTGCTAGCAGCAACCTCTTCATTAGTTACAGATCCCTTTAATGAGGAATTATTTAGATGACTTACTTCTGTAGAGATTTTGCATGTTTACTGATATTGGTGGATTGTAATGACAGAAGTTTGAGTGACCTTTTATGGTTGAAATTTTCTGAAATGGGTAGTTTTGTCATTATTGGTTCATACATTTTGATTCATTGCTCACTTGAAGACTGTTCCAAACTACAAATTTAAAATGCATTCTAACAAGTGGTGCTGTATTATACAAGGAATATAAGTTAATACAATCAGGTTAATACAATCAGGAAGGTGAATCAAAGAATTTATACATGTATGCTTGTTCATAAGATACAGGAGATCAAAATAGGGGAAGAGACAGTCACCAATGGTGTCCCCCAGGTCGGTGCTGAGACTTTTTCTGTTTGGCATATACATCTCAAAAGTAAAAGGAAATACCAAAAGACTTTGGCTGACTAAGTTTAAGATGCCTGCAAGCTAGGAGCAGTTATTGAATCCCCCAATGACTTAACCAGCATACAGGAAGGTTTGTCCCAAACAATAACTGGTGCCAGAATCATGAATTGAAACTAAACTCTAAGAAATACATTATCGTATCCTTTGGAAAGTCATCTACACCAGGGAACTGCCAAATTGAAAATGCCCACTGAGAACTGACCCAGTTGTTTGGCATTTGAGAACTTGTGTGTACAGTGACCTAACTTTTGACCAATATGTGCCCAGAGTCATAAGAAAGTCTTTCTATATTGCACAGCATATAAACAAATTGATTGTGACTAGATCTAGAGATGTTATTGTCCCCCTTTACAAAGCCCTCATTAAATCAGTCATATTGTATAATGCCCACTTTGACATGTATCTGTCCAGACCCATGCAACAATTGTAATACCCACAGAGATACCTTACTAAAAGGATACAAGTCCTAAGCAGTAGATCTTGCATGGACCACGTCAAAGATTTATCACTATAGTCAGTATCCTACAGAGTGCTTTGAGGGGATGTGTCTGTCATACAAGGCATCCTCTGACCTAATACAGATGGACCTACTGAACATCAGCAAGTCAAATGGCATCAGAAATACTCGGTCCAGGTTTCTAAACTGAATGTTGTGTAGAGATGGATATATATCCAGAACAGACTATCCATGCAAGTAAAATAAAGCTCATCCCTGTCTATATTCAAATGCAGCTTGGATCTAAGGATGGGTATTAGAAAATGTACTCCAGGATTGCACCTCGTGCCACTAATTGATAGAGGCAGTTCCTAAATGCTGCATCCCTTACATGGGTCCCCTCACATTATCTACAGTGTGATCACATTATTCTTACTAGGGCTAAAATACAATTATCAGCCATGGGATAGGTAAATCAGGAAATGTTAATTCAAGCACCAAAATGGAAATTGGCTGAGCTTAAAATGTCCTCCAATTGAATCTATGTTCTGGTAGTAAATAGTTTTAAAAGATTGCCCTTTTTAGATCACTAAATGCACCTGTCACCCTCCCCCCTATCTTCCACAGCTTCTGGCGCCTCTGTATTCAATTAATAAACATTAGCTGTTATGCAATATATATAGATATCTGTAGATCAGTATGTATGTATACCTTTAAGAAGCTTTCCATAGTCTTGCACATGTGTATCAATACTGAGCACATGCAAGCCAGGCTGCCATTTTGTAGAGAGCTGTTCAGATGTAAGCATGCATGCATGTAATGGTCTGTCAGTAAATCAGTTTGTTTACATTTTATGTTGCTGCTATCCATCCTGATTTGTTTCTGTGTAATAAAGCATATAAATGAACTACCTGGAATCATGACATAGGATGAGCAACAGTATCCTTTTAAATTAGTTTTGCTGCATCTGATTTTTGTTGCCACACCTTTTGACACTGTGCACTTCTTGTGAACTGCAGCCTGCATGATACACAGTATGTGTCATTTCAGCAGTCCAGCTACTCACTTGTTTGGGAATCAGTCTTTTCACATGCATTTCTTTAAGAAGTGCCTTTATGCAACATGGACCACGTTTCTGACTCTTCAAATGAGTTGTGCAGTACTCAGTCACAAAGCACCTCCGATAATATGCACCCAGATCAGTGTGATTGATACACTAGTATGTAAATTAAAAAAAAAAAAAAAAACTATATATATATATATGTGTATATATATATATATATATATATATATATATATATATATATATATATATGCAGTGGATATAAAAAGTTTACACACCCCTGTTAAAATGCCAGGCTTTTGTGATATAAAAAATTGAGACCACAAACAAATCTGTTTGGGGATAAAATATAAAAAATAAAAAATGTACATTACGCTGGTTGCATAAGTGTGCACACCCTTAAACTAATACTTTGTGTGTGCACGCTCTTAAACTAATACTTTATTGAAACACTTTTTGATTTAATTATTGCAGCCAACTCCCTTGACCACCTCCTCTCCCAAACACAAGAATGCTTTTCCCTGGCAGAAACATGGATCACTAACCAAAACCTCATGCTGAACCCATCCAAAACTAAATTACTCCTCTTCAGCCCTCACAGATCTCCACCCTCCTCATCTAACTTTTCAGTCTCCTCTCATAACAACACCACCATCACACCCAGCAGTCACGCCAAACTGCTGGGCCTTGAAATTGACAATAGCCTTAAATTTGACATTCATATCTCCCAGACCATAAAAAGAGTCCACAGAAAAATGGGCCTACACTATCACAACAAACAGTTTCTCACCAGTCACTCTAAGGTTACCACAGCCAGGACACACCTCCTATCGACCCTACTTTACGGCTCCCCCATGCTTACCAATCTCCAAAAAACTGAGCTCAACAAACTAGATAGCTGCTATAATAAAATAGCCAGATTCGCCAAAGGATCACCTTCTAGAACCCACCATTGTGAAAGCCTAAAAAAACTCAACTGGCTAGAACTCCCCCGGACCCTTCAAGTCAGCCAACTAGCACTTGCTCACAAAGTACTACATTATCCAGGTAACACACCAGCCCTGCAGCAACTACTCCAGCCTTACACCACTACCAGATCCCTGAGATCAAGTACCCGACACCTCCTTAAGGTAACAAACTTTACAAAATGAGGCAGGTAGATCCATTTATAGCCACTTCATCTCTAAAATCTGGAACTCCCTTCCAGCACACATAATAAATAACAACTCCACCACCTAATTCAAAAAACTACTCAAAACACACTTCCTGGATCACAGATTATGTACCTGTACTACCCCTGGATAGTAACTTGTATGTCTCTGTTTCTAGCAACTAGAGTAACAGCTTATCTACTGCTTTTGTAATGTCTGCATGGGGTAATAGTATCACTGAACACTGTAAAGAAACCTAAACGACATAATATGTCTGTTATGTGTAGAAATGAGTTATGGAAGTTATCTACTCTATCTTCCTGCTATACTTGCTGTTAAACACCTCTATAACATGTATATATTAATGTAGCTTGTGAATGTTGGCGAATACACTCTTTGGTTAACTCACTATCTTATATGTACTATACTTCTATAAGAAGTATAAAGATTGTGTACTCCTATATTGTTTATTGAACCTTTTGGTTAACATGTCTTTCTCTTATTAATGATTTTACTGCTCTGGAGCTTTTCTCCCCGGGCTCCACTGCAAATGGACATATATCAGGTTGGACTCTCCCGGTTAACAAATGTAAAATAAAATAAATAATAAATAAATAAAATTATTCTATTTACTGAACTTTTTATTGTGTTCTGCTTATTTAATACTGTATTTTAATACTGTAAACTAAACTGCACTGTTTGTACTGCAATTGTCTGCCTAACTGTCCTGCTGTTTTCACTGTTTGCAAATTAATTAAACAGAAGTTATCCTCCATTCCTGGCAATAACACTACCATAGAATTAACAGACCTCATACAGTCTAACTCTCAGGTAGCTAAACACTCTTTGCATTATGGTTTTGATGCCTTAGAAGCTTCTACCAGGGCTGCAGTTACAGGCTCAGTAATCAGAAGACATGCCTGGTTAAGGGAGCAGCCTTTGCCTGACCAGGTAAAATCTAGACTGCTAGATGCCCCTTTAGATAAAGACCAGTTGTTTGGACCTAAAGCGGAAGAGGTCATTGAGAAAATGGAGGACAAAACCAAGTCCATGCAAACTGTCAAGGACTTCTTACAGGTGCAACCTCCCAGGTTCAGCAGAAACTTTCCATTCCCTCTCAGACAAAACCAGTCCAGAAGAAGGGACGCAGAGACAGAACCCTAGGCATCAGTCCCATAGCCAACAAAGACCCAGGCAGTGGTCCACTGCTGCTCCTAGGCAAAGGAGTTCTATTCCCACTCCCTTCTCCAAGGACTCTCAATGACTCTGTCCCCTCCACTCTGCCCCTCATGTCACCAAACAGGCTAGGAGGAAGACTTTTCCTCTTCCTAGGAAACTGGCAGGCCATCACCTCAGATCTGTGGATCCTGAAAATTATTACCAGTGGGTACAGATTCTATTTCAAAGAAAAGCCAAAAAGGTCAGGTTCCCCAGACGTCCCTGCAAACCAGAGGGCAGAAGCTATTCATCAGATCAGAAAACTTTATGCCCAGGGTGCTGTAGAACCTGTACCAAAGGAACAGGCCGGAAAAAGATTTTATTCAAGACTGTTCCTGGTTCCCAGAATAGAGTGCACCTGGCACCCTATTCTAGACCTCTCCACCCTGAATCTGTCCCTCCTGGTTTCAAAATTCAAGATGCTGACTCTGCAAAAAGTACTACCTATGCTTCTGCCACAAGCCTGGTTAGTGACCCTAGATTTGAAGGATGCCTACCTGCATATCCCTATCAGACAGTCCTGCAGGAGTTGTCTAAGGTTCAGTGCAGGGTCCCAACACTTTCAGTTCTTTGCTCTGCCCTATGGCTTAGCCACTGCTCCCAGAGTCTTTACTAAGTGCCTGGCTCCAGTCATTGCATTTTGCAGACAGAAGGGCATACACATTTATCCATATCTCAACGATTGCCTCATCCAGGCAGAAACCAAGAAAAAACTCCTGCAGGACCTCTCCTTTGTGCAGACCCTACAAATCTCACTGGGATTCACCATCAACCTGGAGAAGTCTCATCTACAGCCCACATGAAGGCTAACCTTCCTCAGCACCCTTCTAGACACCTCAGCACAAATGGCCTTCCTCCCCCCACAGAAGCAAGCCTTTCTGCAGTCTTACTTTGCCCAGCTGGCACACAAAATCCATCTCATTGCCAGAAAAATCCTGCAAGCCCTGGGATACATGGCCTCCTGCTGGTACCCCTTGCCAGACTGCACATGAGAAAATTGCAGTGGTACCTAAGGAACCTCTGGTGCCAACACTCAAAACACCAGCTCCCCCTGATTCCTTGTTTAAGGAAGGAGCTGCTATGGTGGGCCGAGGCTTGCACTCTGAACAAGGGCCTACCCTTTGTCCTTCAGCCACACAACTGAACTATAACCACAGACACCTCAGACGTTGCCTGGGGAGCTCACAAAGGAACCCTACAAACTTAGGCCTCTTGGGAACAGGAGGTTTAGGGTCTCCATATCAACTTGAAAGAAATTCTAGCAGTACACAGGGCAATCCTAACCTTCAAGAACATCTGTCACCAGGAGTACTCTTAATCAAGACAGACAACACTATTGTCATGTGGTACATCAACAAGCAGGGGGGGCACACATTCTTACCCCCATGTGCCACTTAGCTATGAAAATCTGGCAGTCAATCTGAAATCTGGGACTGCACCTGATAGCACAATACCTTCCAGGGAAACAAAACACCCTGGCAGATCAATTAAGCAGACAACTCCTGGATCCCCACGAGTGACAGTTGCACAGGGAGACCTTCCTAAACATCAGTCAAATCTGGGGGAAACCAGACATAGACCTTTTTGCAATCTACCAGAATCACCAACTGACCAAATTCTGCTCAAGAGAGTTTCATCCAGAAGTTTGGAGGGTGGATGCCCCTGCCTTCCACTGGGGCAGCCTGTTTGTGTATGCTTTCCCCCCACTATCTCTGATTCCCAGAGTGTTGCTCAGGATCAGAGAGGAAGGGCCAAGGGCTATCCTAATTGCCCCAGACTGGCCAAGGCAGCACTAGTACCCCATGCTTCTCAGTCTGAGCATACACCCTCCCATCCCCCTATCCCCCACAGCAGACCTTCTCATACAACAGAGAGGGGAAGCTACTGCACCCAGGCCTTGCCACACTCAAATTAACCACATGGCTGTTTCCACAAAGGTGGATGACCCTTCAGCCCTCAGCAAACAATGGTTAGATATTATTAAGGAGGCCCATAGACCCAGCACCAGAAAATCTTATTCCACAAAATGTAAAAGGTTCACCTGCTGGTGCAGCAGCAGAGGTGCATACAGCACCAGTGCCTCCACTGGTTATGGACTACCTGGCAAAGCTTCTAGAAAAGGGGTTGTCTTACTCTTCTATCAAGACTCATGCTTCAGCTGTCTCAACCTATGTCAAGGTGGAGCAGCCTTTGTTCTCTTCTCAGAGGTGTAGCTCACATCAGACCATCTAGAAGGCCACCTGCACCAGCTTGGGATCAGAATTTTGTCTTGGAAAAGTTGACTATACCCCCTTTTGAGACAGCATCCTCAGCAAATCTCAAGCTTCTCTCTTGGAAAACTGCTTTCTTGCTAGCCATCACTTCTGCCAGGAGGGTATCTGAGCTCCAGGCCCTTATGGCCACTGAGCCCTTCATCATTTCCCACGTGGACAGGGTCGCTCTGAGAACCAACCCCTCCTTTATGCCTAAGGTGGTCTCTAATGTAACCCTCAACCAGAACATTCACCTACCTACTTTCTTTCCTAAACCTACCAATAAAGGAGAAAGAATTCTGCATACTCTGGATGTACACAGACAGTTGAAATTTTACCTTGACAGGACCAAATCAGTCAGTAAAACTGAGCAGCTACTGGTTTCGTTCACCACTGAGGCAGAGGAGAACCCATTACAAATGGAACTCTCATTGCATACATTTCTGCTATGCCTTCCATGGAAAGAGTCCTCCTAAATCCCTCATATCTCATTCCATGAGAGCAGCCTCTACTTCCATGGCCTTCCTGAGAGGGGTTCCTACCAAGGATATTCTGGAGGCTGCTACATGGACATCTATCCATACTTTCAACAAGCACTACCAGCTTGCTACATTCTCAAAAACCAGGGAAGGATTTGCATCTGCAATCCTGCAGGGCACGCTAGCATCCCCATAACCTATATAGCATGCTTCCACCCACTTCCTCAGCTTTAGGAATCTTCCCACAAGTGATGACTGCAAAAGTGAAACACGAAGAACATACTACAGTTGTGTACACTTACCATAAATGTAGATGCTTGAGTGTATTCACTGTTGCAGTCCTGTTTCCCTCCTACCTTCCCCCATATTTCTATATCCTCTTAGGGGCTCCTGCCTATTGAGGGCAAGAAAAACTGATGTAATGGCATCAGCTGCCACCCTTTATAGCCCTGATGACCTGACGTCAGCCACAGTCTCAGGACAGCCGACCCAGGAGGGGAAATCCTTTACTCTGGTATGCAGTGCGGCCAAGGGCTACCCAGCAGGGATAACCGACAAATGATGACTGCAACAGTGAATACACTCAAACATCTACATTTATGGTAAGTGTACACAACTGTACTGTTATGCTGCTAAATGCTAGGAGTAAACCAAAAACTGCACACCTTGGAAGCACTTCTATCACTGGAGGATGTAGATGTCTGTGCAGTCACAGAAACCTGGTTCAAGGACTCACAGAGTACCCTGGCCTTGCAAGGCTACAATGCCTTCATTACCTTCAGACCACAAAACGAATGAGTGGGAACCAAAGGAGGTAAGGTTTCTATTTATAATAGAAATAAATTCACCTCATGACTAGTTAGACAGGACAACTCCATGGAGTTACTCCAAGTTCAGATTACTGTGGGTAAGACCCCCCATTCAAGTCATAGCTATTGATAGATCCCCCACCATGGATCATGATTTGCATACGGCCTACTTGACGAAACTGGAGTCAATCCAAGTATTGCCAAGCACTGGTCATGGGGGATTACAGTTATCCCACATAGGATCATAGGAGTTTGCTAGGCTATTGACTCCAAGGCCCTTACAAGCCTAGCCAAGTTCAACCTATGTCCCCAAGTGTGTCTGGTTAAAGCAGGCACTAAAATTATCATCTATTGCCTCTGTCCAAGAAGGAGACATGTGGAATCCTCAGGGCAGTAGAGATGACCCCCCCCCCTCCTGGGGCATCAACTGGGAAAACTACTCTAGCCCTAACTCACTACCGCAAAAGTTCCTTGACTTTGTTTACTGAAATACTCTGGAACAAATTGTTCAAACCCCAACAAGAGGAACAAACATACCAAATCTGGTCCTCACTAACATGACAAACAGAAGTACCACCATAACTGTCGGACCCTCATTAGTTAAATCTGACCACAAATCATTTGCCTTCCAACTAGCACAGAACTCACAAAGGGTGAAGTCAGACTAAAAAACTTCACCAAGGTAAACTATACCCTCCTAGGGGAAGTTATAAAAGCATTCCAAGCACCACTCCCAGCTGGAAGTGGTTACTATACCAAAGCTTGCACTAAAGCCCTGTACAATAACTTGTATAAGTGTATAGACTCATCTGTTCCAGAAAGAATCAAAACCAGAGCCCGAAGTAAAAACAAGCCACCCTGAATGACATCCAACAACAAACTTTAAAAGAGATGCAAAAGGTTGCTGTCTAAGAAAACTAAGGTGAGGCCCCAACAATAGAAGAGCACCCTTCTCAGCCTCAACAGGCAAATAAGACAGCATGTGAAATCGTCTAAGGGTAACTTAAGAAAAACTTAGCAGTCACAGCTAAGGATAACCATAGGCCTTTTGCAGCTACATATGCAGCCTAAAAGATAGGGCCCAAGGATATGCTGAACTAGTGACTAACAATATCACATACACTGATTCCTGGCGGACAGATTTGGTGAAAATTGCACTCCCTTATCCCCTCCAAACTTATCACAAACCTTGCCCCCAATCCCCCCTCCCCCCCCACATAGCAGAAGAACAGGTCAGTAAAGCCCTGTCTAAGACAAAAAAATACAGTCTGTATGGGGTCAGATGGCATCCAAGGCCATTTTCTAAACAAACTAAAACATGAACTAGCTTCACCATTAAGTACCCTATTCAATCACAGCCTAACCACAGGCTATGCTCCTGTGGAGTGGAGAACAGCAGCAGTTATTCCCCTCCACAAAGGTGGCTTAGCAACAGACCCAGGCAATTACAGACCCGTACGTCTGACCATCCTCATCTGTAAGGCCATGGAAAGTATCATCATGGACCTCATAAATAAAGACATAGATGACTTCTAAACCCTGGATCCAACCCAATTTAGCTTCATCTAGGGCAAATCCTGCCTGTTAAACCTGGTAGATTTATTCAAACATGTGACCAGAGCCATTGATGAGACTTGGGCAAGGCCTTCCACACAATACCACACTCAGGCATTACTGATAAACCTAGTAAACTGAATTTAAACCACTTTGTTGTAAGATGGGTTGCCAACTGGTTCACAAACTGGTCACACACTATCAAAGTGGATGACTCTCCATCAACCAGCAGACCTGTCACCAGCGGGGTGACACAAGGGTTGTGCTGGGCTCCCCTACTATTTAGTATATACTTCTCAGAAGTTAATGCCAAAACTAAGGGGCTGTGGCTAACCAAGTTTGTGGACAACTGCAAACTGGGTACAGTTATCCAGTCCCCAAATTATATCAGTATACGTCAGGAGGGTCTTATGCAGACCAACGACTGGTGTCTTGGTCATGGTCTCAAACTAAATGCAAAGAGATCCAACATCATTCCCTTCAGTAAAAGCAATGTCTCTTCACACTATCAAGTTAACAATACCCTATGTACCTATGAAGTGGTAAAGGATTTGGGATCAGAAGTAGACTGAACTTTAAGTTTGACCACCATGTGTCTACTACAGTAAGGAAGGCTTTCTACATAACACACTTGATTAGCAAAGGCATCACCTCTAGAGCAAAAGAGGTTATAACCCCTCTATGCTCATCACTAATCAGGCCCATAATTGAGTATAATGCCACTTTTGGCATGTACCGTACAGCGCACCTACAGTAATTGGAGAGACCTCAGAGGTTTCTAACAAAGACGATCAAGAGACTCCAGTATGTACCTTACACAGTCCAACTAAATTCCCTGTCACTATACTCAGCATCATATAAACTTCTTAGGGTAGACTTGTGCCTGGCTTACAGAGCAATCTCCAATACAAACTTAATGAATTTGCTGCACATCAAACGGGACTAGAGCCACCCATTCCAAGGACCTTAATACGGCCTGTGACTTGAATAGGACATGCTGGAGGGACAAAGTTGTTTCTCAGTGACTGTTGCATCTTTGGAATAGGCTACCATTTCTTGTGAAGCAGAGCACCTGTATGACACTGTTCAAAAGGAACCTGGACAAGTGGATGGGCACTGTAAATTATTTTTGGGGATAGTGCCCACAATCCTCCTGTACATGGGCAGTTGTTACTAAGTACAATTCTGGGTGTTGACTGGAGAATCATTGGTATTGCATTGGGATGAAACAGCTAGGCTCTCGCTCAATAGCCTAGTAACTTCCTATGATCCTACATCAGAAATGCAACACTAGCTAAGAGAACCATTAGACATAAAAATGGCATCTTACAGACCCATGTAGTATAGTGGATGTCCTCTGCTGCATATCTAAGCCAGTACTTGTATCTAACATAGCCTAGACATACCTTGCAAGTATGGTTTATTACCAGTGACTCACACATTATCCCTGTTAATGGCATAGAGGGATACAACAGTGGCTGTGGGTCATGCGACCCAAGTTGACTTAGTGGTTCCTTGTAGGAGTCGAATAGCTGTAGGTGGGAGCCGCTTACTTGCTAATACTGGGATGGAGGTAAGCGGTTCTGACTTACCACATGGATGTCACCTAATAGGAGCACTACATGTTACACCCAGAGGGGTACAAGCCTATTAAGCCTACATAGGCTGTATTTGTTGTCACAAGCTGCTATAAACTCATCATGTGGAGGCACACTTTCCCACAAGAAACAACAGTAGTGGTGGCTTGGAAGAGCTGCTGGGGAGAATGGTGGTGCTCCTGGAGGGGGGGGGGGTGGTTAGGCAACTCCTCAGGACCAGCAAGATGGCCCACTCTCTACTAGCTGAATCTCACTGGAGAATGGATGACAATATTCACAGGCAGGAATAAATGGGTTTCTCGCCACCTCAGAAATGTCTGGCTGCTGCTCCCACTAACAAGTGAACAAATGAGCCAATTGTCTGCATGTAGTGATGCAAAAAGCAAACGATTAACACATTTATACACACATTTTTTTTTTTTTTTTTTTTTACAAAATAATACTGGATTTAATATGGTGGGAGTTAAGTATATTTCTAGCTTACAGTGACGATGTGTTCTACATTGTTAGACCCAAAATGACAAAACCTTTGTCAAAGTACTGAAGGAGTAACAGGGTATGAAGACTGGATGAGGTGGTGCATAAACTATTGGTGAGTGGATTGGTTTTGGAGAACTGAGAGTGAGACAGTGCTTCAGGAAAAATAAATGAAGATTAGGAAACAGGGGGCACCATTTCCTTTCTGGGTAATTGGCAGCAACTTCACTTTATTAATAGTGATGCTTCGTTAGTTGAGCCTTGAGTCATAAACTTTCCTAACTTGTTTAATATCATTTGCATTTTGTATTGGTTGATGGAAAAAACTTTAATGATCAGTGCTAAACCATATTACAAAACTGATAAAACTCATTTTGTTGTTATTCTTTTTTGTTATTAATTTGACTTCATGGTTTAATGGTTTAAAAGATAAGGGGATCTTACATAAGGTAAGGTACCAAACAGTCCCTTAATTCTGGCAGATATTTAACCTAGATGTACTGAAAATGGTAGCCAAGGCCAGGCCAGGAGTTCAAGTTCAAGGAACAAGTAAGAGATGTGTGGCCATGCCGAACATCACATTCTCATTTTTTTTTATTAATTTAAAGTAAATCCCAAGTCATCCAACGTGTAAATAGATCCTGGCAAGCATAAAGTACATTGTGTTACTGGTAGCGATATGTGACTTTTTTCTAACAAATTACAAAGAAATTCCCTTGAAAGTAAATTCTTGGTGGTCCATAACAGGAAGTGCTGTGCACTATAGGTTGTACCTCTTTGTCACTGCATGGCAGTGGGAAGCTGCCATTAACTACAAAGACCAACATTCTGCAAGTCTTGTAAACATGTAGTAGTCCCTATCTCTTAGCCACACATTACAGTGGTTGTAAAACCAGGTTCACTTCATCCAGAATGTCTGAATGTAGTACATCATCTCTCTTCACTATGTTGCATCCATTTTTGATCCCATCAAATTCACAGCCTGCAAAGAAACAGCATGCCAAGGGGAAAGGAGTGAGGACCACAAGCTGGAGACAGGCAGTTCAAACCATAGTACTGTGGAGGTTGTGTCCACTGTCTGGCAATTCTGGGACCCCTTCTTTTCTCCATCTTCATTAATGATCTCCACAGCATCTGCCAAGATGCAACTGTTATACAATATGCTGACGACTCAACATTAGTCTGCTCAGCCAATGACCCGCACAAACTCCTCTCCATTACCCAAAAAGCCTTCCAAATTACCGAAACCTGATTTCTTAACAAAAACCTATTACTTAATCCCAAAAAGACCAAACTATTGCTATTTAAACCAAACAAATCCACCTCATTGCCCAGCACATTCAATATTGTGTCCTGCGATGAGACTATCATCTCTCCAGACAATCATACTAAACTGCTAGGAGTGACTATTGACAAAAACCTCAAGTTCAATGTACATATAAATCAAACTATTAAAAACATTTACAAAAAACTGGGCAGTCTTTATAAAAACAAACCATTTCTAACCCAGCCTGCTAGAATAACCACAGCTCAAACCATCCTCCTCTCCACACTGTTCTATGCCGTTCCCATCTTCACAAACCTACCCAAAGCTGAAATGGCCAAGCTTAACATCTGCTACAATCAAATTCTCAAATTTGCTACTGGTGCCTCTTACCATGCCCATCACTGTCATTCACTAAATCAATTTAATTGGCTTGAATTCTCAAATCTCCTCTCATTCCATCAGCTTTCTTTCACCCATAAACTCCTCCTACTTCCTGAAAAAAAACCCAGCACTATCTAATCTACTTAAACTACAAACTAATACTAGGCAGCTTTGCTCTAGTGATAAAAGACTAATCAACATGACCAAAAGCAATAACACAGCAGATGACTCCCTCTTCCCTAACTACGTAGGTAAAATTTGGAACTCATTACCTTCTGCCATTACCTTAACTAACTCAGTGGTTACATTAAAAAACTACTAAAAGAACACATAAAACTCATATGGTGGCTACGCCCTTGCTACCCACCAGGTTGACCCATATCACACACAACCTCCTACCCACTCTCATGCTCCCTTTCACTTCTGTCCCTTGAAGAAGAATCGTGACTCCTCCGTTTAGTGCCTCAGCTGTGAAATCCCACGTCAACAGTCTGCAAATATACACATTCCAACTTCAAACCCAACCACCTCTCACAAAACTAATGCTAACATCCTCTCCCAACCCCCTCTTACTTACATTTGCCTCAATCAATGTTATTACTAGAAACCAGTACATTCTAAATACTACTAACTTTAAACTATGGAATTTTGTTATAACTTGCAAATACTGATGAATATTGTACTTTGTAACTTTAAAACTATGGAATCTTGTTAGATCATGTGTTTTCCTATGAATACTTGCTTGCTATGAAGAAATCTGCTACTTGTTTGTTTTTAATCTGTGGAGCTTTTCTCCCCGGGCCTCTGTTGAAAATGGACATGCATCCAGTCGGACACTCCTGGTCAACAAATGTACAATAAATAAATAAATAATATGGTCAATCACATTGGTATTGAAGCCTTACAGATGAGGCTGACACCAGTAGAAAATGTTATGGAATGTGGATCTTACAGTAGAATCACATTGGCTAACAAATATTTACTGCAGGGTTTTGAAATCAGTTTAAGGATCCAAGATACCCATAACAAACAGGGGAAGACAATGCAGAAGTTGGTGTGGTAGGAGTAAAACATTGTGTTCCCTGTCACTTGATGTGCTCTACTGACAGTACGTGTGCTAATACCATTATTTGACAAAATGTATCTCATTGATCTATCTGATGAAGCTGGCTATATTCCTGATGCTGAGTATCCCAAAGTATGTTTTGTGTGTGGTTCATGCAAGTGCTATGTTCACCTTTGTATGGTGTTTCTCTTTATGGGAATGTCTACAATCATAGGATTATAGGCAGAAAACTAGATATGTCCATACAAATGTTATCCAAGTACAGGCAAAAGTACACAATGCGAATCCAATAAAACCATGAAAGGTGCACTGAAAGCGACCCAATAAAGCCACGGATGAAGGTAACCAGTATATGTAACGTTTTATTAAAGAAAATTTCACACTAAAAACACTCCATCTCCATTGCACTACACTAAGTGCAATCTTGGAGTTGATATATTTAAGTAGCAGGGGGTGTGGGGGTGCAGGGTGGCTTGCCCCCCTGCTTACACTTGGTGGAAACTGCTATGATTTATGTTGTTTAAACTCAGTATACGTATGATATGTGTTTTCAGTGTTTTGAGTTTTCAGTGTTATGAAGTGAATCCATATATATATATATATATATCAGATATTTATATGTATATCAGATATTTATATGTATATCAGATATTTATATGTATATCAGATATTTATATATATATATATATATATATATATATATATATATATCTACACAAGTGTGTGAGTTACTCTTAAGACTGCATACATTATAGTGTCCATTAGCCCTACACAGCAAATAACAAATTTTATGAATTGTACCACACTAGCAGACTTGCACGGTGTCTATCAAGCTTACACTGTCAATGATAAACATTAAGAACTGCACCTCAGTATAAAAAGTACACAGTGTATTCCAACCTTGCACAAGTCATAGACTTTCTGAATCTCATGCGTAATGCCAACACTCATTGTGTACCAGTGTTCTGAATTTACTGGCTGTTTCAATAAGTCCTCACAACCTAGGAGAGATTTCCAGAAATAATCAGTGCTATTTTCTAATCTCCCATGGAGTATGTCTAATTTCCCATCAAGTAGGTTTGTGAGTGCTTGTGAACACTTTTCTGAACACATATTTATTTAGCTTTCAGGTTCCATCAACAGAGAAGTTAGACTCGAGTCGCATCTGCTGAGGTACTTAGAGACAAAAGGAATGTCTGAAGAAAAAAAAAAGAAAAGCAGCCCACCCCACCCCCAGGCCAACTCAGTATGAGCTATGTATTCCATATGAATATGTAGTGAGTGAAGAATAGAATTAAAGTGTACACAACCCTTTCATAGGAATCCTAATTTAAAATTGAATAATCAATTAATTGATCTTAAAAAGTTTCCATTAATAGTTAATTTAACTTTGATTGATATATATAAATATCTTGAATTTTCGGCCAACCAAATAAGACAAGAATTTAACCTACCTAAAAATTATCTTGTTATTATATGACAAATTAGAGAACTTGCTATAAGTTACTTTAAAAATTTTAAACCTGAAGATGAGACTGTGAATAAATGCTCTGATTTGTGGCAAGCTGTCCAACAGGATATTAAATATATAACAACAAGGAATAAATTAATTAAAGAATTTAGATTTCATGATAAAATTTTGTTATCAAACTATTGGGAAGAGAAAATCCTATTGACAGATAAAAGTATTATGTTAAAAGCAATTGACTTGACTATCAAATCTACTTCTCTTCAAAAATTGATATATACCCAGATGATGATATGGAATAATGCATATTATACACGCCTTACCCTGCATAAATTTAACTCTAAAAACTCTCCAACCTGTCCATATTGTAAGAATCAAGTGGCTGATCTTCTTCATATGTTCTGGAGCTGTAAATGCATATACAAGCTTTGGAATTCCCTTAAGATTCAACTTCAGAAGATGGGTTACCAAAGCACAACGTTGCCATGGAAATTTATGATTTTGCATATTCCCCCGAAAGAACTCCCTAGATCACAAAGTATTATATTTATTAATATTTTTTTATTAATGAAACTTTATATAGCCACAAATTGGTTAGACCCATCTAAAACATCATGGGAAAACTTTAGAGTTTTGGCAACAAGGCATATATTAGCTCATAAACTACTTTTAAATCCGCATAATAAAAATATTAATAATCCAAAAATATGGGAACAGATATTTAATATTATACTAGCATAATACTTTTAACTTGAAGGTATTAACAGTTATTTATATGTTTGGAGAGAATTTTGTAGTCAAACTGTTTATTACTTGAAATGTTATTAATTACTCTGTTTTTCTTCTAGTATTAATGTTTCACATGGAAGCATTCTTGTAAATATTGTATATTTGTTTGGTGTGATGGTTAGTGATATTAGTTAGTAGTTTTTTTTTTTTTTTTAATTATTGTTCTTGTTTTTAATGATGTATGAAAATAATATAATAAAGATTTATTATGGGAAAAAAAAGAATTAAAGTGTACAGTCACAACATTTTTTAACTTATGTTTCACATCACAGCATGTGGTAAAAGCAGCATGGCAAAACCTTCCTATGTGCATCAGGTCAAATGCATTTTTGCCAATAATTTTTTTTTGTGGTCCCCTCGGACCTCATCCTACTGGCCAGGCCCACATCCACACAAGGTCTACCAGCCATCCTCCTACTCCCCGGACTTACTCTGTTATTTATCAAGCTATTTTCCCAGAAGTCACAATTTTACTGGCATCACTGAAGTGCTAGAGTGTGACTGTGTCCACAGACTGTAATGAAGATACTGCCGTGCATGTTTAGGGTCATGGTAATTAAAGTCTATGTATATATTCACATTCTGGCCCTCTTGTGATGCCATCAATGGCTAAATTAAAATCATGGGGTCATAACTTAATAAAAACAGTTTGTAAAGCTTTTTAATAAGAGGTGCTTCACATTGAGGCACTTAAGCTATCAGGTGCCATGATATATTTATTAAGAGTGTTTGAAAAGTTTTAGATATTTGATCTGATAGACATAGTATCTAAAAAACAATGGGTATAAGTTTGTAGCATATATCTAAGAGGAGCAACAAATTTGTTTGACATGGAAGGAAAATTAAGAAAGAAGAATGTCTATCTGTGGAGTCTTTAGAAGTGGCCAAATAAAGAAGTAGAATAAGCGGCAGTGGAGAAAGGAAAATATGTTTACTTAAATGCACATATTTAGAGAACAAGAAGAGATAAAGGAGGCATATATATATATATATATATATATAAATGAGGAGTGCAAAGAAACAGATGAATATATTACAAGGGGTAAAAGATATTTTTTCAAGAAGACTGGCGATACTGAGGGAAACTTGTAAGTAGAAATGGACATGATAAACAATAAAGATGGAAGAGACCTAGCAGAAGGTACTGAGATGGTGTGAAAGGAATGTAAACAAGAACTATGTAATAAGGATTATAGCTAGCACTGTTGTTAAACATAGGGGTATGTTCTTTGATGAAGAGCCTTAAATCCTGGTGAGTGAAGATAGATGGGTCTTAGGAAGGCATGCTAATAGCAGGCTACAGCAGTTAGTGGCATTCCAACTAAATATTTAATATCCTGAATTGTCTAATATCCTGCAAAATAATGCTTTTACAGTCTTGCTCATATTTTGCATGAAAATTCTGAAAACTCAGCAGTGGCTACTAGTTTGCAAAAGTTCAGTATACATTGTAGTTCCAGAAAAGGCAATGCTGTAGATGTTGCTCAATTTATCAAACCATTACACTTACTCAACAAGACAGTAAAATAATACTTATGGTCCTGCAAGCCAGAGTCCAGTAACCTACAGACATAACTGAGAGAAGTACAAGCTTGTTTTGGAAGAGGTAAAGATATCAACCTGCCAAAATCTACTGCACAGTAGAGTTCCAGAGAAAGTAATGACTTCTGCTTTGCCAGCTAGCTTAAAAACTTTGACTGTGTGGACAGTAGCAAGCTGTGGCAAGTTCTGATGATGAATTAACTATAACACAAGATCCCCCCTTAGCAACAACTAGAGTAAAAAACATCCAAGGCCAATTGCAACCTCTTGCATGACAACTTATTAAGCTTCATAGCCCCCCCCCACCCCCACTGATGGAACAGACACCTATGCTGAGTTATACACCAGTGCTTTATACAAGCAACTGTACAATTTGTATTGATTCTGCCATACCTGATAGAACAAAAGCAAGAGTTTCAAGGAAAAACAAATATGCATGGTGGACAACTGCCATTAATAGGCTATACAGTAGGAGAAAGAAATTGCTGTCCAAGAGTAAGACGGAACAGTCTCAGAATTGGAAACCCTCCCTCCTCAACTTGAAAAAGCAAATAAGACTCCTAGTGAAGTCCTGCAAAGCCAATTACAAATCCAAATTAATTTCCCTAAGGATAACCACAAGACATTATTTTGTTACATCTGTAACCTCAAAGGTAAGGCTCAAACTTGCTCTGAACTCGTAGTTAATGGTATGCATATATAGAACCTGTGGATATAGCATATACCCCAAAGAATCCCTAACACCTGTCTCCCACCTAGTATCTCACAGCAGCAGATTTTAAATGCCCTCTCCAAGACCAAAAACACTCCCTCTGTGGGACCAGGAAACATCCCGGGCTGTGTTCTACATGTGTTAAAACAGGAAATAGCATCACCATTGGGCACTCTTTTCAATCATAGCCTAAGCACTGGCTTTGTCCCAGCAGATTGGAAAACAGCTGCTGTCATCCCTTTGCACAAAGAGGGTGCATCCACAGACCCCGGGAACTATAGACCCATTAACCTGACCAGCCTTATCTGCAAGGCCGTGGAATGAATCATCATGCACCTTATTAACAAAAATAAAGGAAATCTCCAAATGCTCAACCCCACCTAGTTTGGCTTTGTCGAGGGGAAATCATGCTTGTTAAACTTGGTGGACTTCTTCAAGACAGTCACCAAAGCCCTGCATGAGGGCAAATCTGTGTATACAGCCTACATAGACTTAGCCAAGGCCTTTGACACAAGCTCCCAGTCAGGCATCATTGATAAACTCACCCAGCTGGGTATCAACCCATATATAGTCAGGTGGGTTGCAAACTGCCTCATTGATAGAACTCATACAGTCAAAATAGGGGACTCCACCTCCTCCAGCAGTTGTGTAACCAGTGGTGTTCCACAGGGATTGGTTCAGGGATCTCTACTGTTCAGAATCTACTTCTCCGAAGTATAGATTACAACTAAAAGACTGTGGCTGATAAAGTTTGCTGATGACTGCAAACTGTGAGTGATCACTGAAATCCCTAGAATTGTCAGTATCCTGCAAGAAGGTCATACACAGACTAATAACTAGTACCAAAGCCATGGTCTTAAACTTAATGCAAAAAATGCATCATCATCCTCTTCAGCAAAGGTGATGTTCCTGCAGACTATCTCATCAGTAGCAATACAGTCAGTGGTGAGAGAACAGGGCACACAGGTTGATAGCAACCTTAACTTCGATCACCATGTCTCCACAGTAGTAAGGAGGCCATTTTTATATTGCTCATCTCATAAGTAAGGGCATTGCCTCCAGAAAAAAAGAGGTTATAACCCCCCCCCCCGGTACTCTTCCCTCATCAGGCCAATAATAGAGTACAATGTTCCTTTCCGAACACCTGCAATAGGAGATACCACAAAGGTTCCTTACAAAGAAAATTCAGGGTCTTCAAGATTTGTCTTATGCGGACAGACTGAAATCATTGTCTCTCTACACTGTCTTATACAGACTGCTCAGAGATGACCTCTGCCTTGCATATAGAGCAATCTCTGACCCAGCTTTAATGGACGTGATGCACATTTGCAAGTCAAATGGCACATAAGTCATTCACTCAAAGGGCCTTGTATCAACAGAACCTGCTGGAGGGACAGATTTGTCTTACAGAGGTTACCCCACTTTTGGAACAAGCTTCCTATTCATGTTAAACAAAGCCCCTTGTTGACCCTATTTAAACGTAATTTGGATGATTGGATGGATAACCAGAAATTCATCCTGGGGGTTCCACCTATGTCCCTCTTGGACAGGAGCAATAAGTGTTGATTTTAGTATCTTGCCTAGGCTTGTAAGGCCCCTGGGGCCATTAGCCTAGTAACCTCCTGTTCTCCTATTTGTATGCAGATGAAGAAGCAATAGTTGGAACCAAATATCGGCTTGTTCAAGATTGTAAAAGGAGTGTGACAAAGCTGTATATTGTTACACTGTTTACTTACTGTATACTTTGAATATACCTGTGCAGTGGTGTGCTAGACAAATCAGATGCTGGAATCAAAACTGCATGGAGAAATAACAGCCTGATGTGTGTAGGTCATAACATTTAGATGTCTGAAAGTAATGAGGGGTTTGAGCCTGTTCATGAAAGGGAAAGTAGTCAGCACAAAACTTGCTTAAAAAGACTTAATTTGTGCAAAAATGATCAATGTTACGTGCAGGAAAGCTGTGAAACTCTCCCCTGAAATTTTCCTACTGGACATAATAGATGGATACAACCTCAGCTGTGTAGATCAAGCAGCACTTTGCATGCTAATGTAGGCTGTGAAGGAATGCATTTCTATTAAGTGGAAAGAGAAACTCCCTCTTATGTTACAGGCTTTAATGACTCTGTTGAATTCATTAAAATGGCTGGACATGAGGTACTATGTACCTTCTCAAGACCCCCCCCATTGTTTCTCTAAAATGGCAGCATTTGGCAGACTGTTTATGATGGCTGAGGTTTATTATTCATCGGTTTGGTATTAACAGAAGGACTGCCACTTTCATTTACATTATTATCTTGCTCCAAGGTGAACAAATGGATAATTTTCTTTTGTGTCAGCATTTGACTATAATGATACCACATTGTAGTCCTCTTTATAATCAATGTTTTCAATGCCACAGAGATTCTGTATATGTTACTATCAGATGTTATTTAAAAGTTATGTTTGGAACATAGAGCTAATGTTTGTTTTTCTCATTTAAAGTAGCTAACAAAGTTGGTGGCACAAAAAAGACCAAAACTATGTCATTTAGCCATATCAGTTCTTTGCAAATAGGTGGGGAATTAGTGGCAATATTGACAGGTTTTATTTTTCTGGATTGAAAGATCTCAGTAAATGGTGACTGCAGCCATGAATTTAAAAGCCATTTGTTTATTTGGTCATAGGAGGAAAGCTACAACAAATTTGGATATGATATTAAAGAGCAAAGATAGAAAGTTGTTAGTAAAGGTCCATCTTGCCAAAGATGTTGTTTTCTCAGTAATGACATATGGCATTAGAATTGGACTGCAAGTAATGATGTATGATGTAAAATTGATGCTTTCAGACTGTCATTTTGGAGGAAACATTCTGTGGACTGAAAGAAGATTAAGTCATTCAGTACTTAAGGAAATAAATCCAGACTGTTTAGAGGAAGGTCTGATAATAAAACTAAAACTGAGATAGTTTTGCCATGTATTGTTACATATTGTTAAAGCAGAGTTCACTGGAAAAGGCAAAAGTAAACCTCTTAGCCCAAGGAATCTGGACAAAACCTGACAAAATGGGGGGGGGGGGGGGGCAAAGGGCCGAAAATAGAGATAGATTTTAAATTTTGCTCTTATAAACTTAGAAAGTTGCTGGAGTAACAGGGTTTGTGTTAATGTACATTTTCTGAAGGATTAGAAAACTGAAATTCAAATGTATGTCATTATTTAGTGACTTCAAATAATTTGCCAGAAAATCACAAATTTTATGAGGAATACACTAAAATATGAGACAAAAATCTGGACATTCCACGATAATCTGGACAGTTGTGAGGTATGGGTAAAAGATGAAGGGGTGACAGACGGTGTTAGTGACTAATGAATAAAATTTACAAGAGCTGGTGAACAAACAGGCCTAGTGTGCTGTATACGGATTCACTTTAGAAGCTGGAAATACTGAAATTCAGTATTTCGAGTCCATAAAGTGGAATCCTGAGAACAGCGAAAGCTCAAAAGCGTGAAATTCAAAACCTCAAATACAGGAGGTTTTGAATTTCGCGATTCTGAGGTTTCACTGTGGTTATGGATTCAGGTAAGTGTATGTGTGTGTGTTTAGGGTTTTGGGTAGGGGCTGTGATGTGTGTCAGTGTGTTTTATTGCTGTGATGTGTATGTGTGAGGAGAATGTAGCTTGTGTGGTGATGTTTTGTGTGTGTTTGTGTGTAGTGCGACCTCGAAGTGAGAATATTTAAGTGGGGGGGTGCAGGGGGGACTTGTCCCCCTGCTTTTATGTAGTAGAGAGTTTGTGTTTGTGTGTGGGGAGGATGGTGTGTGTGTGTGTGTGTGTGTGCAGTAGAAGCGCAAAATTCAAAATCTCCAGTGTGCGAGATTTTGAATTTCGCGATTCTGAGTTTTTGTGGTTTCAAAAATTCTGAATTTCGATATTTCAGTATTTTGAGGATATAAAGTGAATCCATATGTAGATCAAGCTTTTATACTCATGTGTGTGTGTGTGTGTGTGTGTGTGTGTGTGTGTGTGTGTGTGTGTGTGTGTCTAAGGCCAAGAACAATGCAAAAATGGTCCCAGACAATATCCCAGAATGCCATCTAAAACTGCATGAAACATGACCTATCAGGCCCTCTGGAATTGCTGTTTAACTGTAGCCTCCATTCAGGCTTTGTGCCTCATGAATGGAGAACACCAACAGTCATCCCTCTGCACAAATGTGAGCCATCTTCAGACCCTAGAATCTATAGACACACAAGTCTCACTAGTCTTATATGCAAAGCCATGGAAAGAATTATCAAGGAAATGATCAGTAATTATATAGTAAACCTTCAGTCACTGGACCCAACCCAGTTTGGTTTCATCAAGGGTAAGTTATGCCTACTCAACCTGGGGGACTTCTTTGAGAAGGTCATCAAAGCAATGGAAGAGGGCAAAATGGTTCGTACTTGCCTACCTTGACCTGAATTTGACACAGTTACCCACTCGGGTATTATTTACAAACTCAAGAGGTTAAGTACAAACCCATATGTCACCTGGTGGATAGCCAACTGGCTCACAGACTGGACCCAGGAAGTTAGAATTGGGAAGCCCACCACTGCAAAGAGCCATATCACAAGTGGAGTCCCACAGGGATCAGTCCTTGGACTGCTCCTTTTTTGCATTTACTTTTCTGAAGTCAAGGCCAGTGTCAATGGTCTCTGCCTGACTAAATTTGCAGATGATTGCAAATTAGCAGCTGTCATTGAATCCCACACTGATATAAATCTTCTGAAGGACAGGCTGACACAGACAACTGGTGTCAGAGCCAATGACTAAAACTAAATGCCAAGAAGTGCGTAATAGTATCCATCGGTGAAGCCATCATATTGACATTAACTATCATATTGACAACACACCCCTTAAAATTGACCCAGTAGTCAGGGAATTAGGGACACACAGAGACAGTAATCTAGCCTTTGAATATCATGTGTCTACAGTAGTGAAGAAATCAGTCTATGTTGCACAACGTATAAACAAAGGTATGGCATCTAGGTCCAAGGAAGTCATTGTTCCACTGCATTCTGCATTCATCAGACCAGTCATTGAGTACAATGCCCCATTTGGCATGTAGCTGACCAGGCATAGGTTCCTCACTAAAAGAATACAGGGCATAAGTAAAACGTCCTATGCAGACTGCCTCAAGGCCCTATTCCTGTATTCCATCTCCTACACACTGTAGAGGGGAGATCTATACCTGGCATATAGGGCATTGTCAGACCCCACTCTAATGGACCTCCTGCATATCCACAAAACAAACAGCACCAGAATTACCAATTCTAAAGACTTAAACATTGCACGAGATATAAATAGGACCTGCTGGAGAGATAGGTATATATCCCAAAGACTACCCCATCTGTGGAACAGGCTCCCCATCCATGTGAAGCAGAGGTCCTCCCTAACCCAATTCAAGTGCATAGCTTTAAATTTACTGTGATAGAACCAATGGAGTCTAACCCAAGGAGAGGACCATGGCCATTATATTTGGAAAGGTATGAACCCCTATGGCAATTGAGAATGAATGCCACTAAATGGCCAGGCCTGAATGATTCTATTTCAGTCACCTGTTTTTTGAAATTGAAAGCCCTGGATAGGTAGATTTTATTGATTTATATATGTTGAATCTTACAATGTGAGAATAAGTATTAGGTACTATTGGTTTAACAGTACACATATGGTGTATGGAGAGTATAGACATACCCATTTGTTGCTTATCCCACATTTGTACATACTACTTATGAACATTTTATTAGTATAGGCAGATGTAAATGGTTTTTTGAAAGCTTTTATATGAGCATCTACCATATTGTATTAGTGCTTTTGTATGTTATGTATTTTTAGAATGTATTTATAGCTACATATTATTATTGTCCACAGTATTATCTAAATATACTCGCTTACATTTTTACATTCTTATATTTTAACATATAGTTCATATTTTATTTTCATATTTATGTGTATCTTGAGCCTCACTTATATATTTATACATTTTATAGATATATATATATATATATATATATATATATATATATATATATATATATATATATATATATATATATGCACATATATATATATTTTAACTCCTTTTTAATCTGGTTTTAAATAAAACAAAATTATTTTTCACGCTTTCACAATTTTTAAATTTGGTCCGTTCTGGTGAATATGCAAGACTGCCAACGTCTGGCAGCACAATACAATGTTATGAGCCCAATGTACTGCAAGTAAATAGAACTATTATGCTTCACAAATGGTTATTTGGTTAATACACCTTTAAATAATGCAGCTCATGTTATATGAATTATTTGGTAGTAATGAATGTGATTGGTGCACAGATTTAATATTAGTTAACATTTATGTTATAATAATGTCTCTATGGGCATGCTCTATCTTGATAAAGTCTCCTGTTCAGGGGACGAAAGCGCTTGATATTTTGTTTATGTTACTATTTTTTATTTTTGGTTCAAAAAAATTGTTTTATAACTTATTGGACTTGATCGGCTCACATGTTTCTACACATCTCAGCTCCACCAAAGCATTTCAGCTATTCAAGTGCAACTTGGACAATTGTATGGGCAACACAAAATTTCCCAAGCTCCTGCTTACACTTATCAAGAGTACCAGAACTTGCCTGAGATTTGGGATGCATGGCTAGGCTTAAAAATGCCATTGTAGTCGTTAGCTTTGTAAAAACCTGTGAACATGTATGGGATCAGAGAGTTGTAAAAAAACAGTGAGAAGGGCATTGAGATTTTAGAAATGGTGAAGTGTGTTAATGCATGTTTTACGAACATACAGTCAGCCCACTTACACATGCATGGAATCACTGATTTAAAAGCATTTGAGCAAATTCATCATTTTAAACAGCAATGCCATATAAATGCCTTAAACGAAGGCACCCAAAGTCATCTGCAGAAACATCGACTGCATATGGTCGAAATGACAAAGTCAACACGTCAGTATGCATGTCCAGACAAACTGACTTGGCTTATGCAAAAACCAAAATTGAAAGAAAACCTAAAAAAACATCTTTTTTGCAGGAGGCCAAGCCCCCTCTGCACCCCATACCCCATACTAATTTTGTATATTAACTCTGAGAACACACAAACATGGGGTTAGAGTAAACTCAAGCGCACTTCACAATGTTGAGTCGTTTTAATAAAAGGCACTTAGCAAACAAATACAAAACAAAGCTTTCGAACAAGTCCTTCCTCGGTGTTACAAAAGTTAAAAAAGAGCAATCAACTTTTAAGTAATTTAAAACACATCACACTACACAGCCCATCCTATCAAAACAACATTAATCAAATTTAGAAGATCAATATTACAAACTCTTATTAAAACATTACATAAACTCTAATAAATATCTCTAATAAAATATCTTAAAACATTTGTCAAGCACAAGCACTTTTGTATGTATTTTGCTTTGGGAAATATTTTAGCATTATGTGAACATGTAATATGAGATTTTTTAAAAGTGACTTTGGTTTTAATTTTATTCTATTTATAACCATTCATGACATAAGTATGAGACAAGTAATTTATCTTTTAATCACAAGTTTTAGTTGCATTTAAGATGTAACCGTTTCAACTGTAACATAGTCATCAAGGGATTCATTTATGTTCTGTCTCAGTGTTGCTTAGCTAGCTGCCTCTCTTTGCTTACTCAGTCAGAGTGTTTTTATATGTATATAAATGGTTGTCTTACATTTTAATGGTGTCTGATGAAGTTAACACTTGTTTAACGAAAGCACTCACGTTTTATTTGTTTTTCTTGTGGATTTTTATCATTAAATACACCTTTGGTTTATCACCACCTGAGTGATTTGTGCCTGTGAAACTCTGCTTACCAGCATTTTTATTCATTTAGTTTGTTTTGCTGTTTTTGTCTTTTTGAGACCCACATACACACACACACACACACACACACACACACACACACACATATATATATATATATATATATATAGATATGTGTGTGTGTGTAAAATGAAAATGTTTTTGGATGAAATGTTTATAATAAGGAAACTTTCCTAGCCAAATAGGACAGCATTTTGTGATTATGGCCTCATCAAGCTCAATAGGAATATTTTGGCTTCTTTTTACAGTTTCTTTTTTTTAATTCTCTTTTTCATTTAAATGTTCCCTGACTATTGTAATTCAGAGTTCATGTGATCAAGAACTCTAACACAGACTGAAAAATGAATAAACCATGTTAAGAATAAATCACTTGAAAACTACCTTACTGTGAGTTTTTATTAATATGCTACCATCTTTCGTTAAATTTCCTTGACAATGTAAGTAGTTTCCATAATTTTAGTCAAAAATGAAATATAATAAATTGCAAGAAAATGCAGATTTTGTGTAGAGAATGGGATGAAACTTGTGGAAATGTGCCTTGTTTACATTTTTGTTTTATAATGTTGTGTGGGGAATACTGCTGTTTCCCTGCTCCTTTTTGCTGAATTTTATTTTGTCAAAAAAAGTTAAAATCAGAAGTGGTGAACCTTTGTGTCTTTTAAAATGTTTCCAGGACATATGAAGACACTCTAGGACTGCAACACTTTGGAGAAGAGGGTGCTTAAGGGAGTATGGGAAAGTACCCCCTGTTTGAGAGCATAGGGCTTGACCATAGCAAATATTGTTTTGAAGTGTTCTTTCCTAATACCTATACATTCACATTTCATAGCATAAAATATGTCAAAATGACAGTTTGTCTTTTTTTAGTAATTTGTAGTCTGATGAAAATTTGTCTTTTGTCATAAATATGCGTGTGCACTAGATATCTATTACTGTAGGAATTTTGCTGTATGTTAGCTATTTTGTGGTTTACATATATTAGAAATCCATGACTTGGTTACGGATGAGAAGATGCTCTTTCATGTAGCTAACTTTTTCCTTTAAGAAATAAATAAAATGCTCCTATGTCAACCTATGAAGCTGCCTGTTTCATGGATCCAGTCTGTACTACAATGATAGTCTGTACTCATTTCAGAAACTACCTGTGCAACTTTGCTTTGAAAGTGACGTCAGCATTATTTGAATCAGACTTAAAAAAGAATTTATTAGTAACATACATGTTACAATACACAAAAGTGGGTACTAGTACAGAAGACAGTAATATTCTTCATTACCTTTAAGATCTCATGAATAAACATAGAAACAAAGATGCTTTATTATTTGATCATACACACTGGCAAGCATCATAGCTTACTATGAAGTTGGTGGAGCTTTAAGGAATTGTGTGTATCACAAAACTGTCACAACATGTAAGGGAGTAGTCTATAGAAAAATCATAGCTTAGATCATATAGCAGCAGTAGTAACAGAGTTAATACAAAATATTTATTTTAATGAAAAAATGGACTGAGACAGATATTTGGAGATACAATTTGGAGCAATAGACACAATTCTCTAACAAGAAACTCTATGCAGAATGCACTTGTGGAAAACAAGAAAATGGTTATTAGTTGGGAAAACTACCCTGCAATACGATGTAACAAGAGGAGATAAATGTAGCTAAGTAAGAGCATAAATATTTTCATACACAGAACACACAAAAGCTTTTTATTAAAGGCAAAACTGCAGCTAGGATGGACATGGAAATGGATTAAAGGACCAGACTAAATCAGTAGTGTAATAATGGCTATAAGCAGAATGAATCTAAACTGAATGACAACAAAAGAAACATAATCATTGTATTTACCTTTAATTTATTCTTCCAGATAGTCCACAATAACTTTAGAATTCCCCTTAACAGAAAAAAAGGTGCAGAAACAGCTCTCAACTCATTAAATAAAGCCAATATATTCAATAATTATTTTTGCAAGCACTTACAACAAAGTCAAAATATACACTTGTCATTGCCAGATGATTTGCACTGGGAATAGACTGCGGCAGTTAAACATGTATGTTCAATAAAATATGGAAGGCTGAGGCAGTGAAAAAGTGGAAATAAATACAGCAATTCATCACTGCATTCTGAAGGTTTTGTTAGACAATGTCTAATGGCTGAACGACCAAGTCAGAATGCAAAACAGGTGTTTGCTGACATCAGCAAATTTGTTTATTGATTGATTATATCTTGTTGAAATGGTTGCTGCCCTTTTGGATGGGTGAGTCATCCAGTTAAATGATTGATTACATAGTGCAGAATATGCATCATAGTCTGATCAATTAACACAGACTGTACAGAATAAGATACAGTATGGATGTGAGAATCATTATTACATCATATACATCACATAGATATTGAGAGCAGCAGCTAAAAAATGTTTCAGTGCAAGCAATTGTTTGACTGTGTACACACAGATGTGTGCATGTGTGTGTGTATGTGTGTGTGTGTGTGTGTGTGTGTGTGTTCATATGAATACAGTAAATAAGTTTTAGTACTTCAATCCCCAAACTTAAACTATGTCTGAATTATCTCTAATGAAGGACAGCAGAGAGGCGGAGGGGCTGAATCTAAACATGATGCATGTTGTCAAATTCGTGTGATGCTGTGAATGTATATGATGCTTCCCATAGCCCATAATGCAGGGTTTGACTCCTTCTACCTCCAGTTACCTGTTGTGTGATTCTGAACAAATCACTTAACTGGACTTTTTTCCTAGGTCAGCCCTAAACAAATGTATTGATTGTACCCAATGGTCTTACTCAGTTAACAAATGTATAAAAAAAGTTTGTGTATGTGCGTGAGTGTGTGTGTGTGTGTGTGTGTATATATATATGTGTGCATGTGTGTATGCGTGTGTGCATAGATGTATATAATGTAGCTAGGAATTTGTGCCAATTTATTGAATAGTGAGTGAAATAACAGTCATAACACTGATTCAAAATTATGAAATTTCAGGATCTTGTAAACTTTACAGTGTTGAACTCTAATACCTACTAGTAACATGCATGTGCTACATACACATACTGTGCCTGCACATAGCAAATTAACAATCACTATCACTGATCTGTCAGAAACAAGCATGAATAATGGGTCCTACGGGGTGGGGGGTAGGGAAGTCCCTACAAATCTAATAGAGTAGGTATAGCGTTTTTTGTGTTTTAACATTTCAGCTTTATACATTCAGTATTAAGACTTTCAGTATATTGCTTATCAGTGAATTGATGTGGTCTCGATAGCATACCTCTAAGAGCAGAACAAGTCAGGGATTTTGGTATGTATGTATGTATGTAGATAGTAACCTGGCTTTTGACTAACATAGGTTCATAGCTAAGTACTATGCTAGCTGCCCTTGTGGGCCATTTTAAGTTTAACCAGTTTCCCTTTTTGTAATCAAAATAACCTATCCCATTTGATTACAGATTGGCCTTGCCTATCCCATGGTCAGTAATTATATATTACCCTAAGAGAATAACTGGGATGATACAATAGATAACCTGAAGGGACCTGTACATGGAATGAAACATTTAGGAGCTGCCTCTGTCCATTAGTAGTAGAGGGGGAAGTCCTTGGATAAACTTTTTGTTTTCCATTCATAGATCTAAGTTGCACTTGAAAATGGACTGTGATGAGCTTTGTTTTATGTGGACGGGGAGCCTGTTCCACAGCAAGAGTATCTACTGCAAGATATACCTCCCTCCAAACCATTCTGGTGATGATGCAGAAGAGCTTTAGACCCCTACACCAAGTATTTCTGATGTCATTTGACCTGCTGATAAGCAGTACATCTATCCACAATGGCAAACTGGGGTACCAAATTTAAGCCATTACTGGGCAAAAGCAACTTGATAGACACTATTATAAAGGACAAATCCTACAGTCAACATAGTGATAGTTTTGTTATTCCATACTGTGAAGGTACAGCAAAGGTTAGGAAAATTACTTCCAGAAATTGGACAATATTTAAAGGTAACTCCAGTATACTGAATATTTTGGGGTATGAACCAAAGTTTGTCTATAAAACTGGGAGTAATTTGAAGCTACTTTTTGAACAACGGATTTATTTAACACCCCTTCCTGACAAAGGCACAACAAAATGTGGTGCCTGCAGGCAATGCCATTATATTCTGGAACCTAATAACATTGTTTTAAGGGATGTTGGTTACAAAGTAAACTTAGCCAATGGTAATTGTAACATCAAAGGTGTGGTATATACTTTGATTTGCCAGACCTGTGGAGGTTACTATATAGGGAAAATTTATGATCATCTTTATGCAATTTTAAAGGAGAACATCAATAATTCCCTATGTAAACACTCACTTCAGTGTTATGGATTTACATATTTTAAGTTTGGTATTTTGGAACAAGTACCAACACATCCTGTGGGTGGTTGGTAGGAATTGTCTCTTGAGTTAAGGGAACTGTATTGGATTATAAAACTGCAGTCCAACATACCACCAGGTATAAATGAATATATCTCCCTGACCCTAGCTCTTAAAAGGAGAGCTCTTGAACTATAACATATTTCACATATTTTAACATTACATATATTATACTTTATTTTGTAACATCTTGTATATTTTTACATATTTTTATATGATTAAGGGCTACTGATTAGTTAAAGTCTTATTATTTAAGTTGTATGTTTTGTTTTATGTAGTTATACTGTTAGATGTTTTTGTATGTTACTATGCCTTTAAAAGAGAGAAAAAATGTTGGTGGTTAATGTTTGTCACACTATAAATTGCTTGATCAATGAATGCTTTTTAGTTCTGAAGAGGTCATTGTTGTATAACTGAGATGAAAGCGCTTAACTTTTTCTTGGAAATAAAATAACTGTTGGTTCTACAGTTCACTGGTACAGATCTTTGAGAGGTATGGAGCTTATGGGCCTCTATGTTTTTTCAAGTTACCATTGATTGTTTTTTTCTTTTTTCATGTTTGTTTTATTCTTTGTAACCTCTTGCAGTAAGGTGACAATAATAACCACTGCACCACCATGGCCACCTTTTATTATTTTATTATTTTTTGCACGATTTGGCACTTAGCTCAATCATGGGAAGCAGAGGAGTGAATGGAAGTTTTGTCTTTGCTTATCTTGTTTTTGGGTATTGTGCAACGGGCAAAAGGGAGACCTTAAAATTGATTAGTAAATAAGGGAATGTCATGTAACTTTTCCAGAGGCAGCATTGCTAAAGTATAACAGATAGTATTCAGTTTGTGGAATACACCTGCAATTTAACTGACTTTGTGGCAGCAGGTGTTAATCCTTTTTGAGGCCAGATGGTACTTAGTTCAAATACAGGTGTATGTCATGCTTTAAAATACATTTCATTACAGAGTGATAATGCAATGACATGAATTGTTTATATGAGATGTGAGATGTTTTGCTGTGTGTTGGCATACCACAGTGGTGTTAATTGGCATTGCATAGGGGTAACTGCACCTGATTGCTACTGTTCACTGTTAGTGCACGATGCACTTCACCACACAAAGTGGCATGGATCCCAAAAGGTGAAGGGATCCATTGCTTCTCCAGCATTGCTGAAGTCTTGAAAGTTAGTATTGTGTCTCTGGAATACACCTGCTACTTAACTGACTCTGTGGCATCACATTAATGGAGTGATGCATTCCTTTTTGGGCCCAGATGGTACTGGGTTTGAATACAACTGTATGTAATACTTTTAACTATTTCTGTATTACTGTTGCTGCATGTTGGTGCATGGTGCACACCATCACAAAGTTATGCATTAATGAAAAGAAATGAGGAAGATATGACAGTGGTGAAGTGAGGAGCAAGCAGGGTTAAGAACAAATGGAAAGCAATACTGGAAAGTGCAGGAGGGAGGTAGGAAAGAGCCATAGCTACCCATTTCTTCGACAGTGAAAACTGATAGTACATTAGCTGAATTTGGACGGTCACCTTCAGAGAGAGGGGTGACTGCAACACAGTCATGTTATATAGCCAAATGGACCAAATCCAGTGTGTCAAGAAGACGTGTGTGTGAAATGGAGAGCTATGTATGGGACAATTTTTTATTGTGGGACAGGTGCCCATTTTTTTATTTTGAGAGAGAGAGAGAGGAATGTTGGGGAAGGGATGGAGGTATGTCTGGTCTGGAAAGTTGGGTAGGTGAGGAAGCAATTTCAAACAGACTAGACAGACAAGAGATAGGGACAGTGATGGACACGAGGTCAGTGGACAACATGGATGGGGTGATGGTGGGGTCATCCAGGACCCATGCTTATCAAGCTGGGTGATAGTCGTCACCCACAAGACTATCATCACTGTCATGAAATGAAGAAGAGCAGCCTCTCCAGTTGACATATGCATGCAACAACAGTGTGGTGCACAACCCTGCACACCATCCCTGATAACTCGGTTAGGAGGTGGTAAACTCACCACTTCTGCCACTGCTCCTAGAGAGAACCACTGGAATATTCTTAGGGGCAGGATTACCTGATGGGGCAGGTAGTAGTGGGGCATGCAGTCCCCAACCTTGTGAGTGTGTGTTCTGTTGGTGAGCTAGTTGGCTATCCAGCTAGTACTGTGTGACTTAATTCCCAGATGGAGCATTTTCACTATGAGACATGAATATGGGGGCCTTGGATAACTGAACATAGGAAATATGTCCTCTTCTCTGTTATCCAGGTCTTTGGGGTCAGTATCAAAGAAGATCACAAGGTTCAGTAGGCAAGATATATCCTTGACAAACACAACATGGGGCAACTCAAGTGTTTTGAAGGTCACCTATGTCCCTGTGGCTAAGGTCCATGCTGATTCCTTCCCTAGCCTTGCAGAAATGCCTTGTTAGGCTTATAGGTCAATAGTTGTAGTTCTGCATGTTACCAGATTGATGTGCATTGCATATGACACAGCATTTTTATAGTGCAGGTAATATACGTGTTAAAGTACTGAGACACCAGGATTGCAGATTTGCAGCTAGCAAAGTGTATACACATGCAAGA